>NW_020696002.1:246119-317603 GCF_002925995.2 Terrapene triunguis | reverse complement strand
GCACAGTACACAGGAGAGCTGCCACCCTTCCCTTTATAGTTATGACAGCTCCCAGTTTTGATGAAAAGGAGTCAAGCAGTTGCCAAACTGGTGAAGATGTTCAGGTTGGTGGAGCAAATGAGACTGGGGGTGGTAACTCTGGGCTTTGACCAACACACCAACATTGTTGTTTGTAAGTAGAAGGTTGTGCTGTCAATGATTGTGGGGCAGTCGGTCTCCATTTTTGTAATCTCTGCCTCTTCCTTTGAGGCTCATAATGCCTCTGAGGAGGAGGAAAGTGAGTATGATGGGATCTCTGTGCCAGCTGTCTCCTTTTTTGGGCAGGAGTGTAAATATCCAGATAATGTAAAGTGGCCCTAGAATCTTTCAATGTGTGGAGGGATTCATCTGTTCTTTCTGCAAACAATTTAGATTCCTGTCACAGGGTTCACTCACTGCTAGCATTTCCTCCTGTTGGCCATCCTGGGAATTAACTCTGCCAGGCTTACACTCTCCCTCCGGTGGTGTCTTCTCTCCATCCTGCCTCTCTCTGCATCCCCTTTTCACTCCCAGATCTGCAGTCTCCTCTCTGTGGCTTCGACCTCTGGCTAGGTCACTAAGGTCCTCTCCTTCCAGGGAATGCACAGTATTTACAGACCTGCTGTCTGGATGGGCCTTGTCACTTCCCAGTGGCTTGTAGGGAAACCCAGGCCCGCCCTCTACACTGAGTTCCAGCCCAAGGACCCTATAACAAGTAGTCAAGGTCTCTGTACCATCTTACCCCTTGCTGCTGTTTCCCTGGGCTTCTTCCTACCTATCTAGCTTTCCCCCTCTTTGGTATGCCAGCCTCCCAACTCCTTCCGCTCAGGGAGTGACTGCAGCCTACTTCCTTGTCTGGCTTTATACAGGCCCCACCTGTTCCTGCACAGATAAGTTTGTTCCTCTTATTGGGGCTTTCATCTCAGTGTTCAATCTACTAGGTTAATTGGCCCATCAGGCCTCCATTAACCCTTTCCACTCCTGTATGGGGTGGACACCCCATCAAAATCCCTGAAAAGGGAGGTCCTCCACCATGGCTTGTACCTCCTTTGGAAAGCTGGAGAGGTAAATCCAAAATGCTCTCCTCACGACAAGTGCCATGGAGATGAAATGAGCAGCTGTATTGGCAGCATCTAGAGAAGCCTGCCGTGCTGTCCTCATGAGGAGCTGATCCTTAGCAATGATTGCCTGAAATTGCTCTTCCTGATTTGATGGGAGGTGCTCAATAAAGGTGTTTAATTTAGAATAATTGTTAGTTGTATTTTGGCACGAGGGCTTGGTAGTTAGCGATCCTAAATTGTAGGGTCACTGAAGAATCTGATTTACATCCAAATAAATCCAGTTGCTTCCAGTCTTTATTGAATGGTGTCGTTTTAACGTAGTGCTGTCTGCTACATTCATTAACAGCATCGATGACCAGTGAATTTGGGGATGAGTGAGAAATTAAAAAGTTTCTGTCTTTAGAGGGCACATAATATTTGTGTCCAGATTTTACACATTGGGGGTATTGTGGCTGGTACCTGCCATATAGTTTTCACCAGATCAAGCAATGCCTCGTTGATGGGGAGTGCAATTTTTGCTGATGACGACATCTGTAGGATGTCAAGCAGTTTGTGCTGTGACTCTGACTTCTTCAAGTGGGATTTTCAGGGAATCTGCTACCCTCTTAAAGAAGTCTTGTAATTGCTTCAAGCATCTGCTGTAGTTGGTGGGGGAGGCATGATGACCTCATCAGGAGATAAGGAAATGTTGGTCACTGGAGTAGTTTCCATGTCTAGTCTCTCCTCCTCTTGAGGATCTGGAGGTCTGGCTATGGATGCTGAAGGAGATTGCCTTCCTTCATCCCTCTGGGTGATGCTAGAGGTCCTCACAATTGTTGTCAATATGTTGCCCATAGGTCCCAATATGGCCACTGAGATGGTGGACAGGGCATGGGTGGGAGCATCCAAGGGTTTCCATACCACCTGGGTGGGTCTGTTCTGCTCTGGTGGTAGATTGAGGGTACATGAGTTTCTATACGGCTAGCTCCCTGATGTTGTAATGTAGAATCTTTCACAGATACTAAGTCATCCCCATCCTCTGCCTCATTGTCACTTGACACGGGTGGAGCAGTCATGGACGGTGGTGTAAAATATCTTAATACAGCATGGTGTCAAGTATCAGAGGGGTAGCCGTGTTAGTCTGGATCTGTAAAAAGCAACAGAGGGTCCTGTGGCACCTTTAAGACTAACAGATGCAAGTCTGACGAAGTGGGCTTTCACCCACGAAAGCTTATGCTCCGATACATCTGTTAATCTTAAAGGTGCCACAGGACCCTCTGTTGCTTAGTACAGCATGTTAGTCCAGGAACCAGGGCATAACCCATATTGCAGTCATATTGGTGCCTAGTAAGGGTGGTTCAGGCATCTCTGAGACCATCAAGTGTTTGGGGGAACCAAAACAACCATCAGTACCGTTGAGGTCAGTTGAGTAGGCGCTGTTGATGTGGAGAGAGTCATCGGTTCTGGAGGGTCGCTGAATTCTGATGTATGGCCAGCAGATGTCACCGTAGTCTTTTGTGGTGCTGGTGTACTCGGTACTGGTTGTCTACAAGACTCTATTGGTACCATTTTAGAGGAGCTGTGTCATTCTCTGCTGTTCCTTTCTCCTGACAGTACCAATCTGCTTGATCCGACCCTCTTAGGGTCTTTGGGCTTACCAGTGGTACATGTACCAGAGGATCCTGCAGCCTCATAGGTACCTAGTCATAGGTAGGTCGGTGCCATGGTTATCTACCATGGTGGGGACCTCTTTCTCTTGACTGATTCTCTACATGGGGAACTTGCGGCCTGATTTTTTGAGACTTTCTGAGAGATTTCCTCTCTGAAGTCTCTGGAGAGTGCTGATCCGACAATGTAGATGGGATTGGTCTTGACAGGGACCACTGTCCAGAGGCAGGGGGTGTCCCAGTACCGGGGTTGGAGGCTACTCGGGCTGAGCTTTCCATCATGGGCAGTCTTAATTTTAGCTCATGGCTCTTTCTGGTTCTGGATTTCAATTTAAGGCAAAAGGTGTACTTCTGAAGCACGTGTGCCTCTCCAAGGTAGTGAATGCAGAGGGAATGGCTGTCACTGATAGGAATGGCTTCCTGACAAGACAGGCAACATTTAAACCCAGGGAATCTGGGCATACTCTTTTCAGAATTCACTTCCCAAATAGGAAAAACTAGAGAAAACTAATTTACACTAAGGAGATAACTATTTTACAAGTGAAATAAAAACATTTTTTTGACAAACGAAAAGAGAAGAAGGAAGTAAAAGACTAACTAAAGAAGCTCTATTACTACTAAGGAAACAACGAATAATAAAAAACACTAAGAGGAATCTCTGTCAACAGGCTCTGCTAAGGCTCCATTTCAGGACAAGGGTGGTTGAGAAGGAACTGAGGGCAGTTTGCCTCCACAGCACCATATAGCAGCAAAACAGATCATGAGATGGGGAGAGCACATATGCAGGCCAAATGAACACTGATACCAAAAATATCAATCTGAGACGCAAGGAGGTGAAGAAACCTAGAGCGGAGCTGTAGCGGGGTGGTCACCCACTCCTGTCATAAAGGGCTTAAAACAGCCCAGGAGAGGGCTGTGGCTGGAGGCAAGCAGCCCAGGCTGATTAGGGAAGCAGCCTCAGCTGGGGTCATGCCCCAATCAGGGCCCAGCTGGCCCTTATAAGAAGCAGTGGGCCAGGAGCAGTCAGTCTCTCTCTGCCTGCAGAAAGGGAAGGGCCTGGCTGCTTAGGAGCTCACCAGGTACCTAGAGTGGAGCAGTGCTGGGAGAAGGCCAGAGGAGCTGGGGAGCTCTGGCCTGGAAAGTCCCCAGGTTGCAGGCCTAGTATAAGGCCGAATAGGTCCTGGAGTTGCAGGGGGCAGCCCAAGGGTAGGCAGAGTCAGCAGGTCCAAACCCCCCTTGCCTGTGATGAGTGGCTTATATACTGCAGTCTGCCCCAGTGAATGGGGCTAGATGAGGACTGGGCAGTAGCCATATACTGAGGTGAGGTGGGGACAGGGAGTGGGGGTTTCCCTGGGAGGGGGAGACCCAGAGACTGTGGGGGTTACTGCCAGGGGGCAGCACCCCAGTGGAAAGGGGCACCGGGTTCTGGGAGGGACTCGGGGGCCCATTGTCAAGCGGGACATCGGCCTGCAGAGGGTGCTCCGGAGGCTGGAAGAACTGATTCCCCGGATGACCAATAGGAGGCACCGCAGGGGTGAGTCTCACACCTTGACAGGAACACACAAAGGGACACTATTTGAAGAAGAACTGTTGTTACTGAACAACAGACAAGGTCCTAGATCAGTCCCTAAACAGAACCCACAAATTGCACCAGGGGTCAGCGCCACCAGCTGATGTCACTGCAGGGAATGAGGGAAGAGGGTGTCACACCAGAACATGTGTCACGTAGAGAGAGGCCTGCACTGCTGCAGCCTGACACCTGGCCTAAGACCTCCTATTTCTGTGCCGTGCAATCCCTTTGTGTTGCTGATCTGAAAAAGTGTGTAACTCTAGGGTTAGTGGTTGGCAGGAGTTGAGGTGGGGAAGGGTCTGTGGGGCTGTGTGGCTCTGGATTTATTGTCCACCCCTAGAGATGTGGGGCCAGGTCCTGTCCCAGCTCCTAATGGAATAATGTGGTTGGTGGGGCCCTCAGAGTGCACATCACAAACCCATATAGAGCATAGCATCATTTGGAGGCTCTGTTCATTTGAGGCCCTAGACTAGGTGGGGAGAAAACAGGAAGGAGGAGGAGCTGTGGGTTGGGATAGCAGGGAAGCTGTGGGTGGGGACTGAAGGATGCCAACAGAGCTGGGGGAGGAAGCCCAAGGCTGGGTTAGCAGGGGGCTGCAGGCTGTGGCGATGTTTGCCCTATGGGCACCAGGGCCGGCTCCAGGGTTTTTGCCACCCCAAGCGGCGTGGGGAAAAAAAAAGCCGTGATCGGCGGCAGCTCCACCACGCTGCTTTCTTCTTTGGTGGCAATTCGGCGGCAGGTCCTTCCCTCCGAGAGGGACAGGGACCCTCCGACTAATTGCTGCTGAAGAGCCCGACATGCCGCCCCTTCCCCTTGGCCACCCCAAGCACCTGCTTGCTCAGCTGGTGCCTGGAGCCGGCCCTAATGGGCACCCCTGCACAGCTCAGTTCAAGGCCCCTTCCAGTGACCTGGCATGTATGGTTTGTGCAAGGTCATGCTGTGCAGAGGACACCATTCAGAGCCCTGAGCACTGAAAAAGACAGAGCAGCTGATGTCTAGCAGGCCAAATCTGGCTTTCTGGGGGCTCCTTGGGGTTCCCTACAATTTTACAGCTTGCGGGTGCCTAATGCCAACACTACCTGCGGGTCAGGATTGAGGGTCATTGGCAGAAAGAGGGGCTTGAGAGTAGGGGCGTAGCCACGAGTGGGCCTGGGTGGGCCATGACTTACACACACAGCATCCATGCCCTCCCCCAGCCCCTGTTGTGCTCCGGCCCCAGCATTTGACCTGCTCCACCAACCTGCCCGGTGCTGCTGCCAGAGAGCGGGGTCGGGGTGCAGAGGCTTGTCCCGCTCCATCCATTCCTGCCGGGCCAGGTGGGTAGAGCAGGGCACTTCTTCTGAGTCTCTGAAATGGGGAAGAGGAGTTAGAGATATAGATGCGCCGTGTGATGCTGTGTGCCCCATAACAACAGCAGTTAGTGACAGACACCCCACAGACACATTCCCAGCCATAGTGCAGGAACCAGCACCTTTGATGATGGAAGATGTGGGTCTGGATCCTGATACAGCTCTGACATTCTCAACCCTTCCGTCTAAGGGGAATTCCTTATCTGTGTTATTAACAGCCCTTTGGAGCATCAAGCTATGCACTCCAGGTGTAATTAGGGGATGGACGTGCAGATGTTTGGGGCTCACATCTTGGATCTGGCCTCGGCAACAAAGCATGGAAACGTGAGCCACTTTCTGGAAAATGGCCCAGAAGAGCCAACCCTCCAGCAGTCATTTATAGAAAGTGGCTGGTCCCCTTCTCCTGCATCAGAACAATGTAACTGGCATTGAATTGTCAAAGGCAAGGTGACACCTGTCTGTCTATCCAGACATGAGAGCAGGTAACCCTGTGTCTGCTGCAGAGAGCTCACAGTGCTGCTTTGGGACTGGGGTGACTCTAATGGGACTCAGATTTTGGCCTGAACTCTTCACTCAGCCCTGCCCTGCGGTGTCGATGCTTCTGGATCTTCTCAGCACCATGTTTGGCTGGGAGCCTTTGCCCAGGGGGCTCTGATGTGAAAGTGGAGGAAAATACTGAGCCTGTCGCGCAGGTCCTGACAATCTGGAGAGATAAGAAAAGACCATCACGGGTTCAGCATGGGTCGTTCCAAGCAGAGCGACATGGGGCTGTTCCAAACAATTGCAGCAGGGAGGGTGCTTCCCAATTGGGGCAGGCAATTCTGCTCGAGGCAGTGTGGCAAAGTAGTAGGGTGGCAAGTGAAACAGCATGGGCCAGCTGCTCAAGTAGAAACCTGTTTTGAACCTCTTGGGTACATATTCAGGCAACTATCCTGAACGGCTGCCCAGGCTACTCCCAGCTACACTACTATTTGTGGCATATTAAGTAAACAGCTGGGGGGTTGAGTATCTAACACTTGTCTACAGGACTTGTAGGAGCCAGTATCTTCCACTTCCCACCCCACCCAGTGACCTGGGAACAGTCCCCAGAATGTAAAGCTCAGCTCTGACAAAAGATTCCAGTCCTGGGAGCTGATTGGTGGAACTCCAGGAGTCCTGATTGGTTCCCTGCTTCTATTTCAACCAAGCACAGTATGAGTAAGTCACCTGTGCAACTGGTTTCCCCTGCTTAGTGCTGCCTCCCCTGTGCTACCCGCTCCTGTGGCCTGACTCTGATCTCCTGGTATCCTGACCTGCTGCCTCCTCAGACCTGACTCTCCGGCTGCCCTTCGGCACTGTCTTAGACTCTGATCTTTTGGTAGCCTGACCTGGCCAGCTCCTGGCTTCCGACCCCCGTTCTGACCATTAGGCCTGACCGTCCACGTCCCGCTTGTGAAAGTCTGTACAAAAAATGTAGGCCACAGGAGCGGGCCCACTGCTGGGAGATTGGATCCAGCTAGCCTGCTGCCCTCTGGAGCATGAGACAAGCTCGAGTGGGCCACCTATCTTCAGGCAGACAACCAAGCCCTGCAGGTTCAGGTCATCCAGCTGACCTCAGAGAACCAGTTATTGCAGGATGAAGTAAGACAGTTGAGTGCAGTAAATGCCCCACTCCAGACACTGCCCACAGAACCCTGTTCCCCGATACATCGGCCTGAATGATTTGATGATAACTGCCAGCGATTTTGGGGGTTTATAACTAGTGTTGACTTCTGTTCATGAGGTGTCCTTAGTCCTACCTGACTGATTTCACAAAGGTGAGCCTGGTTACCAGCCTGCTGTCAGACTGGGCCTCCCTTCCTTGAGGGCAAGAACCTGGTGGTGTCAAACTGGGAGGTCTTCCTCCAACCCATGTGATTTCTATTGAATGATATGCACTGAGATTGAACAGCTCAGGCTGTCCTAGGGAAGATCTCACAGGGGCAGACCAGCATCTCTGCATCTCATTTCTACCACCTATCTGTCGATACTGATTGGAATGAGGTGTTATTGGGGAATGAGGGCCCCTTACTGAATGAGGGAGGCAACCTAGTAACAGAGGATGTGGAAAAAGCTAATGTACTTAATGATTTTTTTGCCTCTGTCTTCATGAACAAGGTCAGCTCCCAGACTGCTGCACTGGGCAGCACAGTATTGGGAGAAGGTGACCAGCCCTCTGTGGAGAAAGAAGTGGTTCGGGACTATTTAGAAAAACTGGACGAGCACAAGTCCATGGGGCCGGATGCGCTGCGTCCGAGGGTGCTAAAGGAGTTGGCGGATGTGATTGCAGAGCCATTGGCCATTATCTTTGAAAACTCATGGCGATCGGGGGAGGTCCTGGATGACTGGAAAAAGGCTAATGTAGTACCCATCTTTAAAAAAGGGAAGAAGGAGGATCCGGGGAACTACAGGCCAGTCAGCCTCACCTCAGTCCCTGGAAAAAACATGGAGCAAGTCCTCAAGGAATCAATTCTGAAGCACTTAGAAGAGAGGAAAGTGATCAGGAACAGTCAGCATGGATTCACCAAGGGCAAGTCATGCCTGACTAACCTAATTGCCTTCTATGAGGAGATAACTGGGTCTGTGGATGAGGGGAAAGCAGTGGATGTGTTATTCCTTGACTTTAGCAAAGCTTTTGATACAGTCTCCCACAGTATTCTAGCTGGCAAGTTAAAGAAGTATGGGCTGGATGAATGGACTGTAAGGTGGATAGAAAGCTGGCTAGATCGTCGGGCTCAACGGGTAGTGATCAACGACTCCATGTCTAGTTGGCAGCCAGTTTCAAGTGGAGTGCCCCAGGGGTCAGTCCTGGGGCCAGTTTTGTTCAATATCTTCATTAATGATCTGGAGGATGGCGTGGACTGCACTCTCAGCAAGTTTGCAGATGACACTAAACTGGGAGGAGTGGTAGATATGCTGGAGGGTAGGGATACAGACGGACCTAGACAAATTAGAGGATTGGGCCAAAAAAAACCTGATGAGGTTCAACAAGGTCAAGTGCAGAGTCCTGCACTTAGGACGGAAGAATCCCATGCACTGTTACAGACTAGGGACCGAATGGCTAGGAATCAGTTCTGCAGAAAAGGACCTAGGGGTCACAGTGGATGAGAAGCTGGATATGAGTCAACAGTGTGCCCTTGTTGCCAAGAAGGCTAACGGCATTCTGGGCTGTATAAGTAGGGGCATTGCCAGCAGATCGAGGGACACGATCGTTCCCCTCTATTCGACATTGGTGAGGTTGTATCCAGCTTCTCATCCACTGTATCCCCTAGGTCCTTTTCTGTAGAACTGCTTCCTAGCCATTCGGTCCCTAGTCTGTAACAGTGCATGGGATTCTTCTCTCCTAAGTGCAGGACTCTGCGCTTGTCCTTGTTGAACCTCATTGGGTTTCTTTTGGCCCAATCCTCTAATCTGTCTAGGTCTGTCTGTATCCTGTCCCTAGCCTCCAGCGTATCTACCACTCCTCCCAGTTTAGTGTCATCTGCAAACTTGCGGATCTTGTGTCATACGGATCTCTGAGTGTTTGTCATTTGGGACCCCGTCCGAACCCACTGATCTTAGAATGTACTAATAATATAAATTTTAATAATTATTTTCTATCCTATCCCGGCGTATCCCTTACGAAGTAGATAGAGACAATTGAGCACAACACACTTATAGCCAAATATACAGTCCTTGTAGGAGCAGGATTTTATAATTGTACTATAAGAATTGATGTAAACTTTGATTTAATTCTGCCAGACACCCTTTTTGAATAACAGAAAGGAATGACCGTGTGAGACTGGGATCCTGTTTCCAATATGCATTAAAATTAGGACCTGTTATAAATTTTAGTTAGTAGGAGACAGGATTTTGTATTGTGTCTATGATAAATAGAGAAATGTTGAGGGCCTAAGCCCCAATGTGAATTGTTTTAGTTGTAAGATTTAGCAAGGCTTGATTTACAATGTATTCTGCTGAATATAAAATACTGCTGTCTGTATACCTTTGAAGGTTTCTGTGAGAGACTGTGTGAATGAGGAATGAATGCATCAGGAAAAGATAATGTGTGAAAGCCATCACAAATGTCCAGATGGTCAAGAAAAAGTGGGAGACTTGGAAAGACTAGGAGACAATCAGAAAACATCCATTCTATAGGATGCTAAACATGTTAGCAGCATTGATAACCTCAGAGGTGAGGCAGGCATCCCTGAAGGCAAGACAACAAATAGGAGATAACAATGGGAAGCCCGACATTAACCATCAAATGATAACAGCAGAAAACCCCAAGATTAAAATCACTTAAGGACTAATGATTACAGGATGACATTGCAAAATGCATGGACTCAAATGGGAATTTACAACTATAAAGTTGGGGTGTTTTGCCATGGAACTCTGGGTTCAGTCCTGCAAAGCCTCGGAGCATCAGATCGCGACCGACAGAGCCCAACTCCTCACTCGTGCTCAATCTAACTGGCCAGATGCCACTTTCAAATGACACTATAGCTCGACGAATTCACGATCTGGCTCATGATATGGAAGATCAGCTCATAGGACAGATTAAATTAGCGAAGTACTTTTCTTTGCAGCTTGATGAATGTACAGACGTTGCTAATAAGGCAATGCTGATGGTGTATGCGCGCTTTGAACATGAGGGTGATTTGAAGGAAGAGTTTTTGTTTTCTGCTTCACTACCAACAAAAACAACTAGTTCTGAAGTGTTCAAGACTGTGAGCGACTACATCATTAACAAATGTGGGTTGGATTTCAAGTTTTGTGTAGGTGTATGTTCTGATGGTGCTGCCACAATGACAGGATGGCATTCTGGAGTGGTTACCCAGATTAAGGTGCTTGCACCCGAATGCAAGTCGACGCACTGCTTCCTTCACCGAGAAAGTCTTGCAACCAAAAATATGTCAACAGAACTAAACAGTGTGCTCAGCGAGGTCGTAAAAATTGTGAACCATGTAAAGGCGAATGCTTTAAATTCGAGACTATTCGCTGCATTATGTGATGATATGGGAGCTGATCATAAACAGCTCCTATTGCATGCCAATGTATGTTGGTTATTAAGGGGAAAAGTCCTGTCAAGAGTATTTGAGCTCCAAAACGAGCTTGACAGGTTTCTTCTGGACAAAAAAACCAAATTGGTCACAATTGTTCCGAGATGTGGATTGGATAGCCAAGCTGGCTTATTTGGCTGATATCTTTGCCATCTTTAATGATCTCAACACCTCCATGCAGGGAAGGATGGCTTCATGTCTTACAATGGCAGACAAGATCGACGGACAGAAATGAAAGCTAAAAGCATGGAAGAGTCGAGTGTCAAGAGATTGTTATGACATGTTTCACAACTTAGACACAATCATCGCCGATGCAGGCGAAGACCTTGATGTTACATCTCTACGAAACGTCATCAGTAAACACTTGATGAATTTGGCAGAACATTTTGAGTTTTACTTTCCAGCAGAAGAAGATCCACGGAAAGGGACTGGATGGATCCGAAATCCATTTATTACATTGAAAGATGACTTAACTGTCACTATGGAGGATAAGTTGTTGGAGCTGGCTGCTGACGAAAGATTGAAGATGAGTTTCAAAACTACAACATCACTTGCTTCCTTTTGGATAAAAGTGAAAGCAGAATATCCTGAGCTTACTGAAATGGCTCTGAAAACTCTTCTCCCATTTCCTTCAACATACCTCTGTGAGACTGGCTTCTCAACCATGAGTGTCATTAAGAAAAAGTACAGGAATAGTATGGACAGTCATTCTACGTTGCATGTGGCACTGTCCTCAATTGAACCACGACTGGATAAGCTGACAAAGAAGCAGCAGGCTCACCTTTCACATTAGTAAAGGTTATGGTTTTAACGTGCCTATTATTGTGTTGTTAAATTTTTTTATGATATCTTTGTTAGGAGACTTTGCTGGTGTGGAAGCAGAGAAAGAACTGACAGAAAGGAACTGCAAATGCATGACAGTTCGTTAGCAAGAGTCAGGCTAACTGTAACCCTAAGAACGCGAGATTTGTAGAAGCGAGGATTGTGTGAGGCGGGTGAGAAAGAACTGTGTGAGAAGTTGTTGTGACCTTGTATAGATAAGGTGTAGAAGACCTTGTGTAGATAAGGTATAGAAAATATTGTATGTAGGCTAGAGTCAAAACAAGTGAGAAAAATAAGATATCAAGATGGCCTATGTATAAACAAAATGCAGCTGTTCCTCATTATTTCTGTAATGAAAGGTATAAATGCTTGCTATAATTGGTTACCTGAGAGAGACCTGCTTAGCTCTCTCCCTCTGCACAATTGTGAGAGTTAATAAAGCATCTGACTTGCTGTACCTAAACAAAAGAATGAGAACTCTGTTTTTCTCCGACAATTTGGGGGCTCGTCCGGGATGGCAACGCACACAGAGGCACCGGCAGCTGCTACGGATCGTTCCCCTTCGAACCCCATGGCGCCACAATAGAGGTAAGAGACCTTTTGAAATCTCTATTGGGGTGTCAGAGGAGGACTGTCCGTGGGGCCGTCTGTCCCTGTTGGGCTCACGCCATCCGAACTTATTGACTGTGCAGCAAGGTCAGATGCTGAGCGGCGTAGGGGAATTGTTTACCGCCCCCTGTATGCATATGCGAGGTGCATAGGTTTGCACCGGTGTTGAGGGGTTATTACCGCCTCAGGAGGGGTTGTTACCACCTCGAGTGATGCATCGAGGTACTTGGGAATAGTACCTGGAGGTACTTGGGAATAGTACCTGGTATAAGGCTTTGGTGTGTGTGTGGTGTGTGTGCACCAGTGTGAATTGAGTGTTACCGGAAGACGCCCAGAGTATTCTGCGAAGTCTTTTGGCTCGTGACCAGAACTACTCTAACGCAAGCCCGGTAACTAGAGGATCTTTTAGGAGATCCGACCCATGGTAGGTTGACTCGGCCTGGCATCGTCCGGCGAGGAGGCTACCTGGGTCTAGGAGTGTGTGAACCCATCTTCCCTCCCCTTTTTCCTCTCCGTGTGAGCCACTGACAGTCTGATCATCTCACTGGATGCAACAGAGTAAGCGGTGCCATCTCTCTGAGATTAGCCGACGCTCTTTGCTGAAGGGAGGTGTAGGAGGGTCATGGCTATCCTCGTTAGTCTCTCTTGTGTGAGTACCCTGTAGGGAGAAATCCTTAGTTTATAAGCCGCTAGCGCGGACAGGGCATCCTCCTCCCTGTGTGTGTGATTGGAAAATGGGTGGGGGACAGTCTAAGCATTCCCTTTCACCCCCTAAGGGTACCCCAGCTTATTTCATGTACGTACATTATGGTCCGACAACCTGCAGGTATTTAGATAGTTGGAATCTTTACACGCGTGCAAATCCATCTAAACAATACCCACTAGAAGTATTCGATTTAGATAAACTTAAATATCTCAGAGAAACCCTGGCTTCGCCAAAACCCTCTGATACGCAGTGGGAGCAATTTGTCTGTTGGTGGGAGGAAGCAACAAAGAGACTCCACGAGTCTCGGGTGCGGAGTCTAAAGGACTCCCAGGAAAAATTAAAAGCCCAAGTACACCATTTACAACTTAAATGTAAGTCATCCAGCTGTCTTCCCGCTCGAGCAATTCCTTCTGCTCCTCTTTATCCCCAATTAGTTAGGTCTGAGAGTGAGGAGGAAACTGCTGAGGACATTGTAGATTTCTTCAGTAACATTCAGCAGCAGCAGCCCATGCTGCCTCCTCCCCCTCCACTGTCTGGGTCTGCTAACAAATCTCACCCGGCAGTGTCAGCTTCACCACCGCATGTATCAGCTGCACACATTGTTCTTTCTTCTCCTGAGAGAGAACCCTCCTCTTCACCACAAAGGGGTGATTCTGATCTTCCCAGTAGCTCTCCCGAGTCTGGTCCTTCTGAGGAGGGCACCCGTTATTTTACTAGAAGCGTAACACAGACACTCCAGGCTCCTTTAAGAGAACTGCCCGGGACTGCAGGACAGTTGGTTACAGTGCATGCCCCGTGGTCGCCAGGAGATCTGAGAAACTTGGTGAAGGAATTTCCTAATGTTAGGGAGGAGCCAGAAAAATTTAGAGACGAACTCCGGACGGTGGTTCAGTGTTATAATCCATCTTGGGCAGACATTAATCAACTCTTACGGATGATTATGCCAGCCGAAGTTCGACAACGGCTTACCAGACAGGCAGCTTGGCCAGGTGCTGACCCTGGAATTGACCGTGATTTGAGAGAGGCTAGGGACCGTCTCTTAAATTCTATTACGGAAGTCTGCCCTAAGAAGACAGATTGGACAAAGATTACCTGCTGTAAACAGAATAAAGGAGAGTCCCCTGCTGATTATCTAGATAGACTGACTAAGGTTTTTGAACAACATTCGGGAATTGCTCAGCCAGCTGAAAATGCCAGAGAAGCAGTAGGGGCTGCTTTTGTTCAGGGACTCTTACCAAAGATTCAGCAGCAGTTAAGAACTATCTGTATTGGCTGGCAAACTAAACCCCTTTCTGAACTGGTGACAGTTGCCAATCATTGTGCAGCTTGCATAGAGCAGAAGAAAGAGAATACTGAAACAAAACTGTTGACCTTGCAGTTAGAGACTTATCAAAACCAGGACCGTGGGGGAATGAAAGGAGGACGAGAACGAGGTCGTGGGCGAGGAAGAGGGAAGGGTCCCTCGTATCCTGCCCAGTCCAGGTACACTGCATGCTACATTTGTGGCCAAGAGGGACACTGGAAAAATGCGTGCCCAGCCTGATTATCTCAGAACCCTCCACCTCCTTTCCCAAATCCTAAAGCATCTACTTTTACCCCACAAACTACCTCTTACTAGGACAGCCTGAGGGAACGTAACTGCATCATGAATCCTTTAATTCCCATTAATCAGGAAGGTCCCTATGTAAATTGTGAAATTGCAGGACAATCTGTTACTTGTCTTGTGGATACTGGAGCTAGTAGATCTGCTCTAAGATCCTTGGAGTTTCCCTCTGTTCCTTTGTCAGCTTTGTCTGTAAATGCCGTTGGCATTTCAAATCAATCTGTTTTGCAATGCGGTTTCATTAGGGCCCCTTGCTAACAAGCATGCATTTTTGCTCAGCCCCTCCTCTCCTGTGAATTTGCTGGGAAGGGATCTTTTCTGTAAATTAGGCTGTACTATCTATTGCACACCAGATGGCGTATTCTTACAGATTCCTGATGAGAATACTAATCTAGTGTTGGCTACACTCCACATAGAGGAGCCAGCTAAATTACCAACAACTCTTAGCCCTGACCTTGTGCATTTGTTATCACAAGTTCCTCCTCATCTCTGGTCTTGGCATGCCAATGAAGTGGGACAGATTCGGACAGCCGAACCGGTTAAGATTTTTGTTGATCCTTCTAAAGCTTTGCCAAGGGTTCCCCAATACCCTCTGCGTCCTGAGGCAGAGGAAGGTATAGCCCCAGTAATGGAGTCTTTATTACAGCAGGGTATTATTGTTGCCACCACCAGTTCTTGTAATACTCCTATCTTTCCTGTAAAGAAGCCAGGAAAGAACACCTATCGGTTTGTTCAAGATCTCCGCGCGATTAATGCTGTTGTTTTGCCTTCTTTTCCTGTGGTTCCAAATCCAGCTACAATTCTCTCTTGTATTCCCCCTTCAGCCACCCACTTTACTGTTGTGGACCTTTGTTCAGCTTTCTTTTCTATCCCTGAGAGTCAGTATCTGTTTGCCTTTACCTATAAAGGACGCCAGTACACCTGGACTCGGTTACCCCAAGGGTATACTGAGTCCCCATCCTTGTTTTCCCAGATATTGAAGAAGGATCTGGATGATGTGGTTTTTCCAGGTAGATCAGTGCTTATATAATATGTGGATGATCTTTTGCTGGCATCCCTTTCTTTTGAATCTTGTAAAGCTGATACTTTGATTCTTTTGACTGCTTTAGCTGCTAAGGGTCATAAGGCATCCCAGGAAAAACTACAGCTGTGTCAGCCCAGGGTTCATTACCTTGGTCATGATATTTCCCCTGGTACTCGTCATTTATCAGATTCTCGGATTTCAGCTATTCTAAATATGCCTAGGCCTGGTACTATTTCTCAAATGCGTACTTTTCTTGGCATGACTGGGTACTGTAGACAGTGGATTTTAGGCTATGCAACAGTAATTAAACCTTTACAGGATCTGACTAAGTCAGGTACTCCTGAGCTTCTTCCCTGGTCTCCAGAGGCTGAACGAGCTTTTGTTGCTATCAAGCAAAGCCTGTCCAGTGCACCGGCCCTGGGACTTCCTGATTATGCTAAACCATTCACTCTTTTCTGTCATGAGCGTAATGGGTTTGCTTTGGCTGTATTAACGCAAAAGCACGGAGATAAACACCGTCCCATTGCTTATTACAGTACTGCCCTAGACGCTGTGGCAGCTGGATTTCCCCCTTGCCTGCGTGCTGTGGCTGCAGCGGCCCTTGCTGTTCAAGTATCTGAATCTATTGTCTTAGGATCTCCTTTGATTGTTGCTGTCCCTCATGCTGTGGCTGCACTCTTGTTAAAATCTAAGACACAGCATTTATCCACTTCTCGTCTCACAAAATATGAGCTTGTCTTGTTGTCTTCATCTCATATTACTTTGGCTCGTTGCCCCGTTCTAAATCCTGCCTCCTTGTTGCCTGGGCCAGAGGACGGAGAACCACATGACTGTGTGTCTGTGACATCGGTCCTCTCCCGTCCAAGAGATGATTTGCTAGATGTGCCTTTGCAAAATCCTGATCTTATCTACTTTGTGGATGGTTCGTGCTTGCGAGATTCTAAGGGTAAATTGGTTGCTGGTTATGCTGTGTGCTCTGCCCATGCTGTTATTGAAAGTGCTTTTCTTCCTTCTGTGTTTTCTGCTCAAGTGGCCGAACTTGTGGCTTTAACTCGAGCCTGCATTCTAGCTCAAGATCAAGCAGTTACAATTTATACAGACTCTCGTTATGCTTTTGGAGTGGTACATGATTATGGTTTGCTCTGGAAGTATAGAGGTTTCCTTACATCCACTGGTTCTCCTATTAAGAATAGTCTGTATGTATCTGCTCTTCTGGATGCCCTTTTATTGCCCAAAGCTATAGCTGTTGTTAAATGTATAGCTCACCAGACCCCTCATGATGAAGTTACCCGTGGAAATGCTTTGGCAGACTCTGCAGCCAAAGCAGCGGCCCTTTCTGCACCTCAGGCTGAATATATTTGTGCTTTGATTGAGCAGCCTCCACTAGCCTCCCTTGAGGATCTGGCCAAGATCCAGGAAGCAGCACCAGCAGCTGAGAAACGTTTTTGGAGTGCTAATGGCTGTATTCTACACCCTGACCATCTTTGGCGTGCCCCAGCTGGTCGCCTGAGAGAGATGTATTAGGATATCGGTGGACTGTGATTAACACAACATTAGGGACTGTTAAATTTTCATTACCCTTATCCAGTTTCCAGATTACCTCTACATACCCAAATTGTTCACAGGGGGCTGCCATTAGATTAGCACAACAGAGGGCTTGGGTTATTTCTTCTAGAAAGAAGAGAGACTTGACCGGATCCCTGTGGGATGGGGCCAATAGTGCAGCAGCAGTGTGGAATATTTTTAAGAACCAAGAACATGATGAGAAATTGGGCCAACTAGAGAAGGCCATTGGCCTTGTTTCTGGAGCACAACTAACCCTGGTACAGGCTGGAGTTGGTGAGTTGCATGTTATTTCCGCCCTTAGTTCTATGACCCAGAAGTTGCTGACAGAGATGGTACTGAATATCACTGAGGCTGGAAAGGCATTGCAGTGGGATCTAGCATGCTCAGAGATTCAGGATTTCCTGAATGACCAGCTAATGGCCATTTGGAATGATCTAGAGCACCAGGCTTGGCCCACTGCCCTTACAGACACATCAGGAGTACCATCTGATCTGTAGCCATGGAGACATACTTGGAGACTTTCTGGGTGGAAGTGCAGACGTTCTCAATGCTCCTTCCAAGCATATGGACCGGTTCAGGGGGTGTGGGCTCCCACATACCATATCCTGCCGGGTCCATGAGGAGGATGCATGTGGGATTGGGTAATTCACCGAGACATCTGGGAAATTAGACCACCTGGTATGCCCAATCGATTTTTAGTCAGTGCTCCTAAGATTACACCTGACATTTGGATGGGGTTAGGAAGTCTATGGACATTTTGGCCATTAGAACCCCCACAGCTTCAGTGTATACGTAAACTGAAGCCAGGAGAAGTTGTCACTGTTTATGACTACGTTTGCTGGGAGGGTAGGGGACAAGGAACTACCCTGACAGGACACTTACTTTTTCAAGCTAATGATAGCTGTGTGTATGTTAATGACACCATATTGCAAGACATACATTTTAATCTCACTACCACTGCAGGCAATCATATTATTTACTGGCCTGCAGATAGAGTTTTCCAAGTAGCCCTTAGGTTCCAGATACCCTTTAATTGGACTAGTTTAGTACCTGATAGAGTTCAGAATTTGTTTTCACTGTTACCAGAGATTCAGAAAATCTCTGAAGTACAAGGGCAAATTCACATGCTTCAAAATATATATCAAGTTGAAAAGTATGCCTTTCATACTGCTTATAGAGTATCCACTTTATGTACTAAGTATGATGTATTGTGCTTTATGACTAAGGCTGTACAACAACCCCATTATAGTATTGCTATGGGAATGTTATTGCTTGTATTGTTATTAGTTAGCTTAGGATTATGTTATTGTTGTTGTAAAAGACGTAATAATAGTAATACCTTTCATGTTCATGCTAATCATGCATTGTCATTACATCCAATCAGAACCCCTAAGATTGAAGCATCTGATGTAGAATCTGAAGTCCAGGACTTAATGCAAATAGAGATTTGAGAATGTTTGTTGTACTAGTAGTACAAAAGGGGGGGTTGTGGAAGCAGAGAAAGAACTGACAGAAAGGAACTGCAAATGCATGACAGTTCGTTAGCAAGAGTCAGGCTAACTGTAACCCTAAGAACGCGAGATTTGTAGAAGCGAGGATTGTGTGAGGCGGGTGGGAAAGAACTGTGTGAGAAGTTGTTGCGACCTTGTATAGATAAGGTGTAGAAGACCTTGTGTAGATAAGGTATAGAAAATATTGTATGTAGGCTAGAGTCAAAACAAGTGAGAAAAATAAGATATCAAGATGGCCTATGTATAAACAAAATGCAGCTGTTCCTCATTATTTCTGTAATGAAAGGTATAAATGCTTGCTGTAATTGGTTACCTGAGAGAGACCTGCTTAGCTCTCTCCCTCTGCACAATTGTGAGAGTTAATAAAGCATCTGACTTGCTGTACCTAAACAAAAGAGTGAGAACTCTGTTTTTCTCTGACACTGGTTTGATTTTTTAATATTTTTTTATTTGTATTGTAATATTGTATTATTTGTTTACAAAATAAACATAAAATAAAAAATGTCTGCCAACTTTTATTTTATTCGTTATATTGTTTCCGATATAAATTAATATTACTACAAATGTTCAAATAATATTTTCTTGGATCATAAATGAATAATAGTCATTTTATACTATCCACACAGCCTTTCAATCAATCTTCAATGTATTTAAATGGGAACATCTCCACATATACGCCACACTCCCATTCCAATTAATACAGTGAAGAATATTAGTTTTTCTGATCTGATGTGCTACGTGCCTATGCGAAACGATAATAATATGGCACAAATATGGTACCGGTCCCTGGCAAATATGGTACATTGGGGGGAAAAAATTGCCGGTCCGCCACATCAGATAGTTTGAGAAGCACTGGTCTAGGGAATGAGGGAAGGGAGCGTCACACCATAAAATATATCATGTACACAGAAGGCTGAACTCCTGCAGCCTGTCACCTGGCCTCAGACCTCCTATTCTGTGCTGGGCAATCCCTTTGTGGTGCTGATTTGCAAAAGTGTGTAACTCTAGGGTCAATGGTTGGCAGGAGCTTAGCTGGGGAAGGGCTCTGTGGCACTGTGTGGCTCTGGATTTATTGTCCACCCCTAGAGATGTGGTGTCAGGTCCTGTCCCATCTCCTAGTGGTACAATGTGGGTGGTGGGGCCCCTCAGAGTGCACCTCACAGAGCCCACACAGAGCATAGTAGGGTTTGGAGGCTCTGTTCATTTGAGGTCCAGGCCTAGATTAGTAAGGAGGAAAACAGGACAGGGCTGAGGAGCTGAGGGCTGGGATAGAAGGGAAGCAGTGGGTGGGGACTGAGGGATGCCAACAGACCTGGGGCTGGGGGATGAAGCCCAGAGCAGGGATAGAAGGGGACTGCAGGCAGTGGACATGTTTGTCCCATGGGGATCCCCTGCACAGCTCAGTTCCAGGGCCCCTACCACTGACCTGGCATGTGTGGTGTGTGCGAGGTCACGCTGTGTGGAGGATACCATTCAGAGCCCTGGGCAGCACTGAGAAAGACAGAGCAGCAGACGTCTGGCAGGCCAGATCTGGCTTTCAGGGGGGCCCTTGATGCCTTAGGGTTCCTTGCAATTGTACGGCTTGCAGGTGCCTAATGTCACCATTAGCTTCAGGTCAGGATTCAGGGTCACCGGCAGAGCTATGGGGCTGGAGAGCCCGGGGCTGGGATAGCAGAGAGCTGCTGGTGGTGATTCAGAGGCCCTGGCAGAACTGAGAGTGGGGCCAGAGCTGGATAACAGGCAGCTACAGCTCAGGATTGAGAGGCACCAGCAGAGTTATGTGTGTGTAGGCCAAGGGCTGGATAGCAGGGGGCTGTGGGTGGGCACTGAGGGGACCAGCAGAGCTGTGTGAATAAACGGAGCCCAGCATTGATATAACAGGGATTTTGCACTTCAGAGTTGAGATATATTGACAGAATTGCATGGAAGAAGTTTGCCCAGACTCTGATCAAATCCATGAGCACAAAATTCACTCTCCATCATTAAGGATGATACTGAAATGTGAGCTGCAAAGACTGCAGTGTTTGCATCTTTCAAAGGGAGAACATACATGAGAACATAAGAATGGCTATACTGGATCAGACCAATGGTCCATCTAGCCCAGTATCCTGTCTTCCAACAATAGCCAGTGCCAGGTTCCCCAAAGGGAATGAACAGAACAGGAAATCATCAAGTGATTCATCCCCTGTCACCCATTCCCAGCTTCTGACAAAGAGAGGGAGGGGGATAGGATCATGAAGGTGAGTGAAGTCCACCCACTCTGAGATCATTTTCTTATATTATTACAGTGTGAAAGCGCAAACAGAGATTTACTAGTGATTATCGAATAACCTGATTCCAAACGCTTGTTCTTCCTCTTCTCAATATCTGGAATGGGGAAGAGAAAAGAGTTAGGCTAGGTCTACACTGGGGGCGGGGAATCAATTTAAGATACGCAAATTCAGCTATGTGAATAGCGTAGCTGAATTTGACATATCCTAGTCGACTTACCCTGCTGTGAGGATGGTGGCAAATCGACCGCCACGGCTCCCCCGTCGACAGCGCTTACTCCTCCTGACGAGGTGGGAGTACGCATGTCGATTCGGGGATCGATTTATCCGTCTAGATGAGACGCGATAAATCGATCCCCGAGAGATCGATTTCTACCCGCCAATCCGGGCGGGTAGTGTAGACTAGCCCTTAGACACAGAGATGCGCTGTGTGATGCTGTGTGCCCCATAATGACTGGGGTTAGTTACAGACTCCCCACAGCCACACTCCCAGCCCAAGTGCAGGAGCCAACAGTGTTGATAGCAGTGGGGCTGGTGGTTAGTGATACACACCAATACCCAGAGCCCTGGGATTTGCAAAGCATCTAACCTTGATGGAAGACATGGGTCTGGATGCCGATACAGCTCTGACATTCTCATCCCTTCTGTCTAAGGGGAATTCCTTTCCTGTGTTACTAATAATGTTTTAGAGCATCAAAGCTACATATTCCAGATATAATCAGGGGCTCGACATGGAGAAATTTGGAGATCAGATCTAGGATCTGGCCTTGGCAACAAAGCATGGAAACATGAGCCATGTTCTGGGAAGTGGTCCAAAGGAGCCTTCACTCTAGGAGTTATCTGTAGAAAGCAGTTGGTCTCCTTCCCCTACATCAGAATACTGTGATTGGCATTGGATTGTCCAAGCCAAGGTGATACCTGTCTGTCTACCCACATATGAGAGCAGGTAAACCTGTGTCTGCTGCAGAGAGCTCACAGTGCTGCAATGGGACTGGGGTGCCTCTAATGTGACTCTGATTTTGGTCTGAACAGTTCACTCAGCCCTGCTCTGTGGTGTCGGTGCTTCTGTGTCTGCTCAGCACAGTGTGCGGCTGGGAGCCTCTGCCCAAGGGCTCTATTGGGGAGATGGTTGAACTTACCAAGCTTCTCACTCTGCTTCCTGCACTCTGGGGAGAGAAGAAAAGGAGAAAATGATGGGTTCATCATGGATTATTCTGAGCAGAGTGACATGGGGCTGTTCCAAATTTTGGGTACGTCTACACTGCAGCTGGGAGGGTGCTTCCCAATTTCGGCAGGCAGACACGTGCTATCTGCTCAAGCCAGTGTGCTAAAAGTAGCAGGGGCAATAACTTGCACTAGCCGCACAAATACACACCTGTTGGGACCCCCTGGTACGTAGTCAGGTTGCTACACTGAACTGCTGCTGAGGCTATTCCCAGCTATACCGCTTTTTGTAGCAATGTAAGTCAACAGCAGGGCCCATGACTTTCAAACTCTCATCTAAAGATATCTTCCATCCCACCTCCACCCAGTGCTCTGGGAACAGTCCCCAGAATATGAAGCTCAGCTCTGACAGAGGACTCCAGTCCTGGGACCTGATTGGTGGAACTCCAGGAGTCCTTATTGGTGCCCTGCTTCTATATAAACCAATCAGAGGATGAGGAAGTCACCTGTGCAACTGGGTTTTCCTTGTTTAGTGCTGCCTCCCCTGTGCTATGTGCTCCTGGTAACCTGACCCTGCTGCCTCCGGACACCTGACTCTCTGTCTGCCCTTCGGCACTGTCTCAGACAGTGATCTCCTGGTAGACTGACCCGGCCTGGCTTTTGGCTTCCGACCCCTGTTCTCACCACTCGGCTTGACTGCCCATGTCCTGCCTCTAACAATCTGCATGGGCCACGTGCTGGGAAAATTGACCCAGGTACCCAACTGCTGCCCTCTTGAGCACACTCGAGTGGGCTGCAAGCAGTCAGGCAGACAACCAAGCCCTGAAGGCCTGGGTCATCCAGGTGACCTCAGAGAATCAATTATTGCAGGACCAAGTAAGACAGCTGAATGCAGAAAATGCCGTAATCCAGAGATGGGCCAAGGAGCCCTGTTCTCCGACATATCTGGCTTAATGGTTTGATGATAAGTGCCAACGATTCTGGGAGTTCATAACCTGGCCACCTCGGAGCTAATACAGCAGCTTCATCAGGCCCAGCAGTGAGGAAACACCTTGAAATGGCAAGAGCAGACTATAAACGGTATACCGACCAGTGTCCACAGCAAGCCCCACTTAATCAGTGGGACAAAAGGTATGGCTGTCCATGGAGCGTCCCTGTATAGAGGGACCCACTTGGACACTGGACTTTCACTTCAGTTGCCTCTTTAGCCGTCGGGTCAGGTCCTCTCTCAGCTCCTAGTGGAACCATGTGGGTGGTGGGGCCCATCAGAATGCACCTCAGAGTCTATATAGAGCATAGTAGTGTTTGGAGGCTTTGTTCATTCGAAGCCCAGGCCTAGATTAGGAGTGGGAGAGAAGAGGACAGGACTGAGGCGCTGAGGGCTGGAATAGGAGGGAAGCTGTGGGTGGGGACTGAGGGATGCCAACAGAGCTGGTGCTGGGGGTGGAAGCCCAGGGCTGGGATAGCAGGGGGCTGCAGGCAGTAGTGCTGTTTGTCTCATGGGGACCCCCTGCACATCTCAGTCCCTGGGCCCCTACCAGTCACTTGGCATGTGTGGTGTGTATGAGGTCACGCTGTGCAGAGGGCACCATTCAGAGCCCTGGGTAACACTGAGCAAGATGCAGCAGCTGATTCCCAGTGGGCCAGATCTGGCTTTCAGGTGGGCCCTCACTGCCTCAGGGTTCCATGCAATTCTATGGTTTGCAGGTACCTAATGCCACCACTAGCTGCAGGTCAGGATTGAGGGTCACTGGCAGAGAAGTGGGGCTGGAGATCCCATGGATGGCTTAGCAGGAAATTGTTGGTAGTGATTGAGGGGTCCTGGCAGCACTGTGTTTGTGGGGCCAGAGCTGGATAACAAGCAGCTACAGGTCCGAATATAATGGTTACTCACCTTCTTTCAGAGTAGCAGCCGTGTTAGTCTGTATCCGCAAAAAGAACAGGAGTACTTGTGGCACCTTAGAGACTAACAAATTTATTTGAGTATAAGCTTTCGTGGGCTACAGCCCATCCGATGAAGTGGGCTGTAGCCCACGAAAGCTTATGCTCAAATAAATTTGTTAGTCTCTAAGGTGCCACAAGTACTCACCTTCTAGTAACTATTCTTCAAGATGCGTTGTTCATGTCCATTCCAATCAGGTATTCACACACTGCGTGCACGGTCATTGGAAACTTTTCCCTTCACAGCTGCTTTCGGGTCGGGTAGGGAGCCCCCTGGTGTGGCATCTTCATGGCATTCAATATATGACTCTGCCAACCCAACTCTCCTTCAATTCCTTCTTGCCAGCTACTCTGACAGAGGGGAAGGAGGGTAGGTATTGGAATGAACATGTGTGACAGTGCACCCCATAAGGCTTTAGGGAATTATACTTACGAATGTATATATGATATAACTGGAATATGTTTTATGCTACATATGCCATGTAACATATCTCTGTAAAGGTTATGATCTACTGAATCTATTCCTCCTATTTGTAGGCATGTATCATTTTTGTATTCGAAGTTATGAATATTGGCTGTGTCCTTTCTTGATTTTAAGTAGCCTAGTTAGAGCATTTGGTCAGCTTCTTGAGAAAGGAACGTGCAAATTAAGTGCCCAGTCAAGAACCACTTAAGCCAACAATGAACATGGAGACGCCAATCCACATCTGAGCTTTCCCTGGAATGTGGCTTGCCTGGTAAGGAACTCGGTCGTGCATGGACATGTGACTTGCCCATGTGACTCAAACTCCATTTTGTAGCTGGATTTTACACAGGGGGAGGGAGAGGTCTCCACCCACTAGAGAAAGTCTATTTAAACCCCTGGGAGACACCTCCATTTTGTCTTCAGCTGGCTCAAGAGAGAGCCCCTCCACGCCCAAGGATACCTGAAAGAAACTGGAACAGAGGACAGTAACTGCAGGGGGTGTGAGTGATTGCTGGACCCAGACTAGAGGGAGACTAGGCTGTAAAAGGAAGCTTAATGGAACACCAATGAGGGTGAGATTTCATCTGTATTCAGTTTTATTACTGTATTAGAGATAGATTTGTATGTTTTATTTTATTGTACTTGGTAATTCACTTTGTTCTGTCTGTTACTACTTGGAAACACTTAAATCCTACTTTCTGTATTTAGTAAAATCACTTTTTACTTATTAATTAACCTGGAGTATATATTAGTACCTTGTGGGGGGGGGGGGCGGAAACAGCTGTCCATATCTCTCTATCAGTGTTATAGAGGGCAAACAATCTATGAGTTTACCCTGTGCTTTATACAGGGCAAAACAGATTTATGTAGGGTTTGGACCCCATTGGGAGTTGAGCATCTGAGTGTTAAAGACAGGAACACTTCTTAACCTGTTTTCAGTTGGGCCTACAGCTGTTAGGGGACGAGATTCAGACTTGGGTCTGGGTTTGTAGCAGGCTTGTGAGTCTGACTTAAACCAGGCAGGGTTCTGGACTCCCAAGCTGGCAGGACAAGGAAGCAGGGGCAGAAGTAGTCTTGGCACATCAGTTGGCAGCCCCAAGGAGGTTTCTGTGATCCAACCCGTCACAATGTGAACAACACATCTCGAAGAACAACAGTTACAAGAAAGTGAGTAACCATTTTTTCTTCTTTGAGTGCTTGCTCACGTCGATTCCAATCAGGTGACTCCCAAGCGCTCACCCAGAAGTGGGGTTGGAGTTAAGGCACCTGTCAGGGTTCCCTCCCCACTCTGAATTCTGGGGTACAGATGTGGGGACCAGCATGAAAGACCCCCTAAGCTTATTTCTACCAGCTTAGGTTAAAAACTTCCCCAAGGCACAAATCCCTCCTTGTCCTTGGACAGTACTGCTGCCACCACCAAGTCATTTAGACAAAGATTCAGGGAAAGGACTGCTTGGAGTTCCTATTCCCCCTAAGTATTTCCCCCAAGCCCCTTCACTCCCTTTCCTGGGGAGGATTAAGAATAATATCCTCACCAATTGGTACAGGTGAGCACAGACCAAATCTCTGGGTTTTTAGGACACTGAAAATCAATCAGGTTCTTAAAAGAAGAAGTTTATTTTTTAAAAAAAGTAAAAGAATCACCTCTGTAAACTCAGGATGGAAGGTAAAGTTACAGGGTAATAAAAGATTTAAACATTGAGGACCCTCCTCCAGGCTTAGTTTCAAAGTTACAGAAAACAGGAATAAAACTCCCTCTTAGCATAGGGAAAATTCACAGGCTAAAACAAAAGATAATCTAATACCTTTCCTTGCTGTACTTAGTATTTTTGTAAGCCTAGATTCTTATTTCGGGGTAGGGGTTTAGGAGATGGATTTTCCTGCCTGGACCCTCTCTGGCTCTGAGAGAACACACAAACAAAGAGCACAAATAACCCCCCCCCCCCCGCCCACCCGCAGATTTGAAAGTATCTTCTTTCCCCATTGGTCCTTCTGGTCAGGTGCCAACTAGGTTATTTGAGCTTCTTAATCCCTTACAGGTAGATGATTCTGTACCTCTGGCCAGGAGGGATTTTATATTACTGCATACATAAAGGTTGTTACCCTTCCTTTTATTTTTATGACAGAACCACTGATTGGAGAACTGCCCTGCCAAAAGCTGCATCTGCTGTGGCATGCTGTGTGATGGCATAGAGTGTAGTAAACGTGTGCATGGACTACCAGGTCACCACTCTGCACATCTCCTGGATGGGCACCTGGGCCCATAAAGCGGTGGATGAGGCTTGAGCCTGCATCAAGTGCACCATAATAGGTGGAGCTGGAACCTTGGCGAGGTCATGGCAAGTATGGATGTGTTGGAATATGTAAGGGTTAAGTAAAGACCTGGGTAACTGCTAGCATGGTATTAGGGAGGAAGACAGGGGCAGGCAAATGTTTGTATAATATGCGCAATGCTGTAAACAGGGTGAATATAAGGCTTCAGTCCTCATGAACTGCTAACAGGCAGACCAATGCCTCAGTGGGAAAACCTGCTCATACCCCTGCCAATGGAACTGATCATGCAGGGAAACATGGAGGATTGGATCCTTCAACTTCAGGAGCAAATCCAAATATTACACGGGGAAGCTGCCCAATCAGAGGGCAAGGCTAAGGCCAAAACCAAAGCCTGGTAGAATCCCCCACACAATCCCCTGGATCAAATACAAACAGGAATGTTGGTAATGTATCATGCCCAAGCCCCCACTCCTTCCCGGTGCCTCAGTGGGAGGGTCCTTATCTGGTAGCTGACATGATTCATCCATCTCTGGTGTGCTTATCCCATGAGGGTCAGCACTGGTGGGCTCATGTCTCTCAGGTAAAGCGCTATAATGCCTTAACCAAATGCCAAAAGGAATGAAGTGATTCCGTTTTTCAGGACTATGGCCATTCCTGTGGATACTTCCCACGGCTGGATCGGGTTTAACTGGCCTCGTTATCCAGCACCTGATCTGGTGGATATTGGAATGCAACAGAAATCCAAGTACTACAGCTCAGAGCAAGTCCAACAGTGGCCCTGGTATTGAAGGCGAACAATTCCCTGGTGGCAGGGAGGGAATTGTGGTTTAAAAAATTGTGGTACTGCATACTACTTGGGGTTTATTCCCTATGCTCGCCAATGTAGATTTGGAGAGGCGGGAATTGAGTGTACGGCCTTACCCGAAGTGGTCAGTAACCTTAGACCTACACCCTTTGTGCTACCACACACCGTGGCCCATGGGACATCCACAGATACCCCATGTCAATCCACTCTTCTCTCTCCTTCCCCTAAGACGACATCTACTGACCCTGCACCCTCAGTGACTGGAGCCAAGTATACTTGCAAAATGGATGCTGTGATGTTGTGCAGTCTATATGGTTTTATAAAAACTTGATAATAAGTGAATATAATGTAACTGGGATAGTTTTAGAGAAAATATGGTAATAAGTGAATATAACGTAACTGGGATATGCTTCATGCAAAAGATCTCTTGTAAGGTATCATTACAAAGCATATAATCTACTGAGTATGATCATCTGATTTGTATAAATGTACCACTCTTGTATCTAAAACTAGAAATATAAAATGTAACTCTGAGGACCTATTGTAATTATGTAAAGTGTGGGCCATTAATGATGGTTTGGAATCTTGATGACTCCCATTAACAAGGACCATTGTCTGCAGATGGCTGTGTTTACCTGTTAGTCTTCCTGTATATGTGTGTGCTAGCAAGTGGGCAATGAAGTCTTGCAGTGACATGTGATCATGTCACTTGAACTGGAATCCAGCTTTAACCTGGTGCTTTTCCAGTGAGGGGGGGTGGAAACCCAGAGGGACAAAGGGTTCCCGCCTTATACAAAAGATATATAAAGGGGTGGAAGAGAACAGAGGGGAGTGAGGAGCCATCATGAAGAATCCCCTAGCTATCACCTGAGCTGGAACAAGAGCTGTACCAGGGGAAAGAATTGTGCCCAGGTCTGGAAGGTGTCCAGTCTGAGAAAAACTTACTGAAGCATCTCTGAGGGTGAGATTATCTGTATTTAGTTTGATTAGACATAGATTTGCGCATTTTATTTTATTTTGCTTGGTGACTTACTTTGTTCTGTCTGTTACTACTTGGAACCACTTAAATCCTACTGTCTGTATTTAATAAAATCACTTTTTATTTAGTATTTTACTCAGAGTATGTATTAATACCTGGAGGAGCAAACAACTGTGCATATCTCTCTATCAGTGTTATAGAGGGTGAACAATTTATGAATTTGCCTTGCATAAGCTTTATTCAGGGTAAAACGGATTTATTTGGGTTTAGACCCCATTGGGAGTTGGGCATCTGAGTGCTAAAGACAAGCACACTTCTGTGAGCTGTTTTCAGGTAAACTTGCAGCTTTGGGACAAGTGATTCAGACCCTGGGTCTGTGTTGGAGCAGACTGGAGTGTTTGGCTCAGCAAGACAGGGTGCTGGAGTCCTGAGCTGGCAGGGAAAACAGGAACAGGGGTAGTCTTGGTACATTGGGTGGCAGCTCCCAAGGGGGTTTCTGTGATCCAACCCATCACAGATGCGGCCTGACCAATCGTTTTCTTCAGTGGTTTAATAACAGCTCCTTACAAGCATCCGAATATACCCACAATAGTTCATCAAGGTGGATGTTTAAGGTGGAGGGAATGGATGGTCACTTAGGTCACTTTGTACAGACCACCCAGGCAATTGTTTATGCAGGAATGTGCACTTTCCCCCCTCCCCCCATTAACCCTGTGAAGAAATGATTTGGCTCTCTGGGGAATATGGACATCAGATGGAAATCTCACTCCCCTCTGGATTCCCCTAAATTGTTCAGGCATGGCACCCCCTTTTTATTGGATGTGTCGGGCTGCCCCGTTTTGGACCAAGGGAAAATGCACTGTAATTAAACCTTTTCCCCTCCCTCCAAATTGTCTGTAACACACCTATCCCCATGGTTGGAGGGAACCAATGTAGCAAATCAATTAAAGGTGTATTGGCCCTTTAAAGCCACCTGGTAAACAATCTCGGGGGACAGTACACTGGTCAGTGTACCCTTACTGCCAGGGGAGTGGCTGAAGGAAAATGGACTTCGGCCACCCTTTTACAGCCGGGGTTCTGGAGTGGGTGCAAATGGAAATGGTTCCAAGAACCCAGGTGGCAAGTTTTAATAACAAATAATGACACACAGTTTCTAATGGGATCCATGGTGTACTATCCATTCATGGGTTTCATTTGGGTGGGAAAGGGAAATACATGGGAGGGATGGCTGCAGGAACCACCACCGCTGCAGTGTTCAGAACCTTTACCCCCTCAGCATTGGGTGGAACAGGGAAATAAGATTTTCTGGGCCGGATCAGCCGTGCTTAATGGCCAGTTTTTGGAGGGTGGAAAGTGTGTGGGATTTGGCCCAGGAAACTTTTCCTTGCAGCTGGGAAACTCTATTTCCCCAATTCATATACCATCTATGCATCAGCTTAATGTAACTGGACACCCAACAATACCCACTAATTGGGCTATGATGGTACTGAAACCCACCTGGATGAACTGGGACCATGTGATACAGTTACTCAGGCAGCTCCAGGTTGAGCAACGCCAAACACAGATCTTGGAAGCCCAGGCCCTTAGAGGAATGAATACCTTCCAACTGGATACCGAACTGCCTGCTAATTCTACTTGGATTGATTTAGCCTGTGCTCTTTGGACAGGCCTAATGGTCACTCATTCACTTCTTGGTTGTATACTCATGTTGTAGGGATGTTATTTATATTAATTGTATTATTAATTATATTCATGGGGTGTTTAAAATTATGTGCTGCTCTAGCCCCTCCCCAAAGCCATGCTTGTAAACTCAGTGGCTTACCCCCTTTTGTGCCCCGCCTTCTCTCTCTCCTCATAGCATGACCAGTGGATTATGGAATTGGGCTAATTGGAGCCAGGGCCTCCAGCCCAAATCCCCCGCCGTTCAGTGTGCGAGAAGGAAGGGCATCTGGGCCCTTCTTTGAAGAGAGTGGGGGAGTGTTGGGATATGTTAGGGTTAAGTAAAGACCTGGGAAGCTGCTGATGTGCTGACATGGCATTAGGGAATAAAGGCACGGTTAAGCAGTATTTCTCCATTTGATAAATAAATTGCCATCCTTTTCCCTTCCCTGTTACTTGTTAAGAATTGATAAGCATTGCAGCTGCATAAGGAATGTAGTTGTCTAAAGAATATCCTTCGTGTAAAAGAAGTGTTATCTCACCCTCCCTTCCTTTCCCAACTACATAAACGAGCCCTGGGGTCATGGCCTCTTCCTCCTTCCCTAAGAACAGTTGATTAAGGGAACTTGTAGCAACAATCTCAAGGGAACAAACTCAAAGGAACAATTCTGTGAAGATCTCGACAGACTGATCAAGGCCACACCTGTAACAGATAAACTACTCCTACTTGGAGATTTCAATGCCCGAGTCGGGTCTGACAGCGAGAACTGGAAAGGAGTAACCGGGCCACATGGTGTAGGCAAAATGAACAGTAATGGATTACTTCTTTTGAGTCTTTGTTCTGAAAATGACCTGACCATTACCAACACTCTGTTCCGAAAAGTGGACAAATACAAAACGACGTGGATGCACCCTAGGTCCAAACAGTGGCATCTGATAGATTATGTCATTGTTAGAAGGCGAGACATCCGAGATGTACTGATTACCAGAGTAATGCGAGGCGCAGAGTGCTGGACAGATCACAGATTAGTCAGGACATCTCTTCAACTCTACATCGTTCCTTCTCGGCACAAACGCCCTAAGCATGTGTGACCTGCTTTCAATATAGCCAAACTGAAGGATGCTCAATGTTTCAACAAATTCCAGAAGAGTCTTGATAACAAATTGACATCCCACGGACAACTGATCGGTACTGTAACTGAAAAGTGGGACCAGTTCAAGCAGATAGTGACTGACACAGCAATAACATCTCTTGGACCAAAGAAAAGAACACATCAGGACTGGTTTGATGAGAACCAAGAAGAAATATGCTCAGCACTGGAAGTAAAGAGAAAAGCTCAGTTCAGAGGGGGTCAGAAAGTATCGGGCTACCTACTGGATAAATTGTCTCTGTCACCTTTGTTTAACTCTCCCCCACTTTCTGTTCCTTCCATAGAGCCAGCACAAGTTATTATCAGTTCTCTTAAATCATCAAGACCTAAATGTTTTCTAACCATATATTCCAACATAAGAACGGCTGTACCGGGTCAGACCAAAGGTCCATCTAGCCCAGTATCTGTCTACTGACAGTGGCCAATACCAGGTGCCCCAGAGGGAGTGGACCTAAGAGGCAATGATCAAGTGATCTCTCTCCTGCCATTCATCTCCATCCTCTGACAAACAGAGGCTAGGGACACCATTCCTTACCCATCCTGGCTAATGGCCATTAATGAACTTCACCACCATGAATTTATCCAGTTCTCTTTTAAACGCTGTTATTGTCCTAGCCTTCACAACCTCCTCAGGTAAGGAGTTCCACAAGTTGACTGTGCGCTGTATGAAGAAGAACTTCCTTGTATTTGTTTTAAACCTGCTGCCTATTAATTTCATTTGGTGACCCCTAGTTCTTGTATTATGGGAATAAGTAAATAACTTTTCCTTATCTACTTTCTCCACATCACTCATGATTTTATATACCTCTATCATATCCCGCCTTAGTCTCCTCTTTTCCAAGCTGAAAAGTCCTAGCCTCTTTAATCTCTCCTCATATGGGACCCGTTCCAAACCCCTAATCATTTTAGTTGCCCTTTTCTGAACCTTTTCTAGTGCCAGTATATCTTTTTTGAGATGAGGAGACCACATCTGTATGCAGTATTCGAGATGTGGGCGTACCATCCATTTATATAAGGGCAATAATATATTCTAAGTCTTATTCTCTATCCCCTTTTTAATGAATCTAACATCCTGTTTGCTTTTTTGACTGCCTCTGCACACTGCGTGGACATCTTCAGAGAACTATCCATGATGACTCCAAGATGTTTTTCCTGACTTGTTGTAGCTAAATTAGCCCCCATCATATTGTATGTATAGTTGGGGTTATTTTTTCCAATGTGCATTACTTTACATTTATCCACATTAAATTTCATTTGCCATTTTGTTGCCCAATCACTTAGTTTTGTGAGATCTTTTTGAAGTTCGTCACAGTCTGCTTTGGTCTTAACTATCTTGAGCAGTTTAGTATCATCTGCAAACTTTGCCACCTCACTGTTTACCCCTTTCTCCAGATCATTTATAAATAAGTTGAATAGGATTAGTCCTAGGACTGACCCTTGCGGAACACCACTAGTTACCCCTCTCCATTCTGAGAATTTACCATTAATTCCTACCCTTTGTTCCCGGTCTTTTAACCAGTTCTCAATCCATGAAAGGACCTTCCCTTTTATCCCATGACAGCTTAATTTACATAAGAGCCTTTGGTGAGGGACCTTGTCAAAGCCTTTCTGGAAATCTAAGTACACTATGTCCACTGGATCCCCCTTGTCCACATGTTTGTGGACCCCTTCAAAGAACTCTAATAGATTAGTAAGACACGATTTCCCTTTACAGAAATCATGTTGACTATTGCTCAACAGTTTATGTTTTTCTATGTGTCTCACAATTTTATTCTTAACTATTGTTTTGACTAATTTGCCAGGTACCCACGTTAGAATTACCGGTCTGTAATTGCCGGGATAACCTCTAGAGCCCTTTTTAAATATTGGCGTTACATTAGCTAACTTCCAGTCATTGGGTACAGAAGCCGATTTAAAGGACAGGTTACAAACCATAGTTAATAGTTCCGCAACTTCACATTTGAGTTCTTTCAGAACTCTTGGGTGAATGCCATCTGGTCCCGGTGATTTGTTAATGTTAAGTTTATCAATTAATTGCAAAACCTCCTCTAGTGACACTTCAATCTGTGACAGTTCCTCAGAATTGTCACCTACAAAAGCCAGCTCAGGTTTGGGAATCTCCCTAACATCCTCAGCCGTGAAGACTGAAGCAAAGAATCCGTTTAGTTTCTCCGCAATGACTTTATTGTCTTTAAGTTTCCTTTTGTATCTCGATCATCAAGGGGCCCCACTGGTTGTTTAGCAGGCTTCCTGCTTCTGATGTACTTAAAAAACATTTTGTTATTACCTTTGGAGTTTTTGGCTAGCCGTTCTTCAAACTACTCTTTGGCTTTTCTTATTACATTCTTGCACTTAATTTGGCAGTGTTTATGCTCCTTTCTATTTGCCTCACTAGGATTTGATTTCCACTTTTTAAAGGAAGTCTTTTTATCTCTCATTGCTTCTTTTACATGGTTGTTAAGCTACGGTCGCTCTTTTTTTACTTCTTTTATGGTGTTTCTTAATTTGGGGTACACATTGAAATTGGGCCTCTATTATGGTGTCTTTAAAAAGCGCCCATGCAGCTTGCAGGGATTTCACTTTAGTCACTGTACTTTTTAACTTCTGTTTAACTAACCCCCTCATTTTTGCATAGTTCCCCCTTTTGAAATTAAATGCCACAGTGTTGGGCTGTTGAGGTGTTCTTCCCACCACAGGGATGTTGAATGCTATTGTATTATGGTCACTATTTCAAAGCGGTCCTGTTATAGTTACCTCTTGGACCAGCTCCTGCGCTCCACTCAGGACTAAATCGAGAGTTGCCTCTCCCCTTGTGGGTTCCCGTACCAGTGCTCCATGAAGCAGTCATTTAAAGTATCGAGAAATTTTATCTCTGCATTTCGTCCTGAAATGAAATGTTCCCAGTCAATATGGGGATAATTGAAATCCCCCACTATTATTGGGTTCTTAATTTTGATAGCCTCTCTAATTTCCCTTAGAATTTCATCATCACTATCACTGTCCTGGTCAGGTGGTCTATAATAGATCCCTAATGTTATATTCTTATTAGAGCATGAAATTTCTATCCATAGAGATTCTATGGAACATGTGGATTCACTTAAGATTTTTACTTCATTTGATTCTACATTTTTTTTCACATATAGTGCCACTCCCTTCCCCCACATGACCTGTTCTGTCCTTCCGATATATTTTGTACCCCGGAATGATAGTGTCCCATTGATTGTCCTCAGTCCACCAGGTTTCTGTGATGCCTATTATATCAATATCCTCCTTTATCAGGAGGCACTCTACTTCACCCATCTTATTATTTAGACTTCTAGCATTTGTGTACAAGCACTTTAAAAACTTGTCACTGTTTGTTTGTCTCCTCTTTTCTGATGTGTTAGATTCTTTTTTATGTGAATGTTTATCATCTGATCTGGCCCTTACATTATCCTCCTCCATCCTCTGCTCCTGACTATAACCTGGAGATTCTCTATCATTAGACTCTCCCCTAAGAGAAGTCTCTGTCCGATCCACATGCTCCTCTGCAGCAGTCGGCTTTCCCCCATCTCCTAGTTTAAAAACTGCTCTACAACCTTTTTAATGTTTAGTGCCAGCAGTCTGGTTCCACTTTGGTTTAGGTGGAGCCCATCTCTCCTGTATAGGCTCCCCCCATCCCAAAAGTTTCCCCAGTTCCTAATGAATGTAAACCCCTCCTCTCTACACCATCGTCTCATCCACGCATTGAGACTCTGAAGCTCTGCCTGCCTACCTGGCCCTACGCGTGGAACTGGGAGCATTTCTGAGAATGCCACCATAGAGGTCCTGGATTTCAGTCTCTTCCCTAGCAGCCTAAATTTGGCCTCCAGGACATCTCTCCTACCCTTCCCTATGTCATTGGTACCTACATGTACCATGATCACCGGCTCCTCCCCAGCACTACACATAAGTCTGTCTAGATGCCTCGAGAGATCCGCAACCTTCACACCAGGCAGGCAAGTCACCATGCAGTTCTCCCAGTCATCACAAACCCAGCTATCTACGTTTCTAATGATCGAATCTCCCATTACTAACACCTGCCTTTTCCTAGCAACTGGAGTTCCCTCCCCCGGAGAGGTAACCTCAGTGCGAGAGGTAATCCCAGCACCATCTTGAAGGAGGGTCTCAACTATGGGAAGGTTTCCCTCTGCTCCCGTTGACTGCTCTGCTTCCCTGGGCCTTTCATCCTCCTCAACAGCACAGGGGCTGTTTGACCGCAGGTGGGACAATTCTACAGTGTCCCAGAAAGCCTCATCAACATACTTCTCTGCATCCCTTAGCTCCTCCAGTTCCGCTACCCTGGCCTCCAAAGTCCGTACGTGGTCTCTGAGGTCCAGGAGCTCCTTCCTCTGAATGCACACATTCGCCACCCACCCACAGGGCTGCACTCAGTGCAATAAACTCATACATGCTGCACTCAGTGCAATAAACTGGATAGCTCCCACTCTGCAGCTGGGCTTCTGCCTGCATTGTCTCCTAGTTAATGAAAGGGATGTTTAAAGCAAGAAGTCTCAAATGTAGTTTGGTTTATAGGTTTTAAGGGGAATAAAGGGACCCCTGCTCCCTTCCCACTCCCCTTCCAAACTCCCTTGCGAAACTCCCTGTTAGCAGCCCCTGTTCGCAAAAGCTCAGACAAACACGTTCTCTTAGGGTATGTCTTCACTACCCGCCGATCCGGCGGGTAGCAATCGGTCTATCGGGGATCGACTTACCGCGTCTCGTGAGGACGCGGTAAAATCGATCCCTGATCGCTCTGCCGTCGACTCCGGAAATCCACCTCAGCAAGAGGAGGCAGCGGAGTCGGCGGCAGCGCGGCAGCGGTCGGCTTTCCCCCGTCCTCACCGCCAGGTAAGCCGACCTAAAATACGCAACTTCAGCTACGGTATTCACGTAGCTGAAGTTGCGTATCTTAGGTCGGAACCCCGCTGTAGTGTAGACCTAGCCTTAGTCAAAGATCCCATTTGTTTAGCCAGTGCCTATTTTTCAGTTTCAGTCAGAGGACAATTTACTTCCTCTTGTATTTGGCGTGAAGGCTGAGGCATTTTTGCTACCACTACTGGCTGGGCTGCCCGAGGCCCTGAAAGGGGCTCCTCTTCCTCTTCCATCTGTATATTTATTCTTTCCAGACACGTATGGGTTAAAGTTGTTATCTGCTGAGACTGGGTTACATTTTGTGCTACAGCAGTTTGCAAGTCTCGTTTCAGGCTTTCACTCTGCAATTTTAGTTTTTCCAAGCCTTGTTCCAAACTTTCTTGCACAAAATCTCACTCCTTTAAAAGCTCATCTGCAGCACAATACATAGCATAGATGACGTGCTGCTGTTTGGGCTTTCTTGGGAGTGTAACCTTTTCAATACCCTAACAGCAAGTTGTCCAAAACTTTTGCGTGGCGTGTGGGGACTGCATCAGCCAGACATGGATCAGACTCCAAGCTTTTAAACACCTCTATTAACAAACACTCATCAACCACACCCAGAGGCTTCGGGGCATCCCCCTCCTCCTCTGGTTTGAGGACTGTTCCCTGTCTGTGTTTGCAAAACATCACCGACTCCAGGAATGACCAATACAACCCCTCTCACCGGTATACTTCCCTCTCTTTGTACTGTAACTAAATATGTCCCCGAGTTAAAATTAACATAAGTGAGAACTGATTCAGAAAAAATATTTAAATTGGTTATTAAACACCAGTCATTCAGAATACCAAACTCTTAACAGGCAACCAATTCAGAAACAGTTTGATTCAGCTTAAAGATTTTTTTTTTCTTGGACACTGCTACCAGATGTTGGCACCAGTGGGCTACTACACCTGAAATGGATATTTAATGGCTCCCAGTGGAGCAGATTACTGTCATACCAGTGAAAAAAGGTCCACTGTAATTATCTTGCATACACAGCAGTTTATTGAGAAGGAATTACACAAGCGGTAAAGGGTTACATTAAGCACATAACTCTTATGTTAGACATTAAGAACTATACATGAAGAGCTCTACATTCCTCTTAGTGAGCCTCTCCTTCACAAACAGGCCCTGTGTTAGCTTCACGCAGTCCCTGCTTGGCAAACAGAGAAGGTGGTTCTTCCCTCCAGGTCTGGTCTCCTCAGGCCTCTGGTCTGTCTTGGGTTCCCTTGAGGCAAGGCCTTGGCTCCCTGGAGACCCCTATGGCTCACAGTCTTACTCAAGCCCATGGATCAGAGTTTTGGCTACTCTGTCTAGCAGCATTGTGTCTTAAAGAATTAATTAAGGTATCCCAACAGTAATTTAATTTGCCTGATTTTTATACTCTTTTTCCTCAAAGGAGTCACATGTCTTAAAAGCATGCCCAGTGGGGATGTGGTTACTAATTTTTACCCAATTAATACTTTAGGAGAAGACTGCAGAGTGGTGCCAACTGAACATTACCCTACATTCACTGCCTTATCAATCATTCACTTCAGTCCCCTGTGTGATGTCCTTCAAGAGGGTCGAGATGCCCCGGTAAGCCCATGCTCCACTCAGGATGTTCTATAGGTGTTGTTTGCTTTCAAGTGGACATATTTGCTGACCCAAAGATCAGTATTGATCATACACATAGCATGGAGCCAGTCAGTTTCATCTCTGGCATTTGCTTGATGCTAAGAGAAGGATTCTGCTCCCAGAATCCTCTTTCGCAGTTCATTCATGTCAAGCCATGTTCTCACACCATTCATTCAGCATGGCCACACCAATTTGGCACCATCCCAACAGTGTGTGCACTAAAATACACAATTGTATGTATGTACAGATCAAAAGAAGAAAGAATACACTAAGGGTATGTCTACACTACGAGAGTAGTTTGATTTTACTTAAATCGAATTAATGGAACCGATATTACAAAGTCGAATGTGTGTATCCACACTAAGGGTAGGTCTACACTTACCTCTGGGTCCGGTGGTAAGCAATCGATCTTCTGGGATTGTTGTATCGCGTCTTGTCTAGACGCGATAAATCGATCCCGGATCGATCCCGGAATTGCTCGCCGTTGACGCCGGTGCTCCAGCTCGGCGAGAGGAGTACGCGGCATCGACGGGGGAGCCTGCCTGCCGCGTCTGGACCTGCGGTTAGTTCGAACTAAGGTACTTCGAATTCAGCTACGTTATTAACATAGCTGAATTTGCGTACCTTAGTTCGAAATGGGGGGTTAGTGTGGACCAGGCCCAAGAACAGTAATTCGACTTTGTGAGTACACACTAACGGGGCAAGCGTCGACATTGGAAGCGGTGCACTGTGGGCAGCTATCCCACAGTTCCCGCAGTCCCCGCTGCCCATTGGAATTCTGGGTCGAGCCCCTAATGCCTGCTGGGGAAAAAAATGTGTCGAGGGTGGTTTTGGGTAACTGTCGTCATTCAACCGTCACTCCCGCCCTCCCTCCCTGAAAGCGCCGGCGGGCAATCAGTTCGCGCACTTTTCTGGTGGAGTGACAGCGCGGACGCCACAGCAATGCGAGCATGGAGCCCGCTGCGACCATCACTGCAGTTATGGCCATTGTCAACACCTCGCACCTTATCATCCACCTTTTTCAGAGGCAGATGCTGAGAAATCGGGCGAGGAGGCTATGGCAGCGCGGTGAGGACATTAAGTCTGAGAGTGGCACAGACCTCTCACAAAGCATGGGACCCCGCGCCGTGGATATCATGGTGGCAATGGGTCATGTTGATGCTGTGGAACGGCCATTCTGGGCCCGGGAAACAAGCATGGACTGGTGGGACCGCATAGTGCTGCAGGTCTGGGATGAATCACAGTGGCTGCGAAACTTTCGCATGCATAAGGGAACTTTCCTTGAACTTTGTGAGTTGCTGTCCCCTGCCCTGAAGCGCAAGGACACCCGGATGCGAGCAGCCCTGACTGTCCAGAAGCAAGTGGCCATAGCCCTCTGGAAGCTTGCAACGCTAGACAGCTACTGGTCAGTCGCGAACCACTTTGGTGTGGGCAAATCTACGATGGGGGTTGCTGTGATGCAAGTAGCCAATGCAATCGTTGAGCTACTGCTCTCAAAGGTAGTGATCCTGGGAAACGTGCAGGTCATCATAGATGGCTTCACCGCGATGGGATTCCCAAACTGCGGTGGGGCTATAGATGGAACTAACATCCCTATCCTGCGACCGGAGCACCAGGCCAGCCAGTACATTAACCGAAAGAGCTACTTTTCAATGGTGCTGCAAGCACTGGTGGACCATAGGGGACGTTTTACCAACATCAACGTCGGATGGCCGGGCAAGGTTCATGACGCTCGTGTTTTCAGGAACTCTGGTCTGTTTAGATGGCTGCAGGAAGGTATTTACTTCCTGGACCACAAAATAACTCTTGGGGATGTGTAGATGCCTATAGTGATCCTGAGGGACCCAGCCTACCCGCTAATGCCCTGGCTCATGAAGCCCTATACAGGCGCCTTGGACAGTGAAAAAGAACTCTTCAACTACCGGCTGAGCAAGTGCAAAATGGTGGTGGAGTGTGCTTTTGGACATCTCAAGGGGAGATGGAGAAGCTTACTGACTCGCTCTGATCTCAGCGAAACCAATATCCCTATTGTTATTGCAGCGTGCTGTGTGCTCCACAATCTCTGTGAGAGCAAGGGAGAGACGTTTATGGTGGGGTGGGAGGTTGAGGCACATCGCCTGGCTGCTGATTATGCCCAGCCAGACAGACGGGCGATTAGAAGAACCCAGCGGGACGTACTGTGCATCTGGGAGGCTTTGAAAGCTAGGTTCCACAGTGAGCAGGGTAACCTGTGACTATTAAGTTTGTTTAAAGAGAAGCTGAACCTGCCCCTGTTTCTTTACCCAGTTAATGTTGACTATCCTCTCCAGTTACATACCCCCTTCACCCCGTTTCCCCCCTTCCAACACACCTTTAAAGATAAAATAAATGGAACTTTGTTCATTAACACTGTTTTCTTCATTAAGGGTTTCGTGGTAAAGGGTTGAAACTGGGATGCAGACTGTGGTGGGGAGCGGGTGTAGTGATGGAAAGGATGCTTCTAAACTCGAGGAATGACAGGCTCCTGCTCCTAGAGCGGTCCACAGTGGTGGACTGGTTGTTTCAACGGAGCCTGCCACCCCTCCTTTTTGGGACTCTGTGTGTGGGGGCTATGTGACTTTGTGGTGCGGGAGGACGGTTACAGATCCCCTGCTGCGTGGCTCTGTCATCCAGGCTAAGGACCGCTGCATAAGATCTGTAACCGCCCTCCCCCTCCAAAAACTCACATAGCCCCCCCCACACAGAACATGAAAACCACCTCCCGGACTGACAAGGGTGCCTAGTGACTGCAATGTGTGTGTGACCTGCTGCTGAACCTGCCCCCGTGTCTGTACCCTAGTAAAAGTGACTGTCCTCTCCAATTACCCACCCCCGTTCCCCCCTTCAAACACACTCTCCTCTAAAAGAACCTGACAGAAACAGTAATTAAAATAAACATATTTTTTATTAACAACTGCACAGGCAGGGGATGACACTGGGACGGGGGCTTGGGTGAGGTGCTTTTGGAGTGAAGGAAAGGACTTATCAAAACTTTGGGAATGAGAGCCGTCTGGTACTTGAGCAGTCTGCAGGGGTGGAGTGACTGTTTTCACGACCCCTGCCGCCCCTCCTTCTTGGGACTTTGGGTGAGGGGGGGATGGGACTTTGTGGCGGGGGAGGGCGGTTAGAGATAGACTGCAGCGGGGCTCTGTCCTCCTGCCTCTGGTCCTGCAGAACATCTACAAGGCGCCGGAGCATGTTCGTTTGCTCCCTCATTAGTCCAAGCAGCGTTTGAGTCGCCTGCTGGTCTTCCTGCCGCCACCTGTCCTCCCATTCACTGTGTGATCGCTGGTATTGTGACATGTTCTCCCTCCACTGGGTCTGCTGTGCCGCCTCGGCTCGGGAGCAGCCCATAAGTTCGGAGAACATCTCGTCCCGTGTCCTTCTCTTTCGGCACCTAATCTGGGCCAGCCTCTGGGAGGGGGATGCCGGGGTAGGTCGGGAGACACTCGCAGTTGTGGGATGGGAAAAAGGGAGTGAATTCCTCACAAAGATACATTTTTGTGAACAATGAACATAGTCTTTCTCTGTGAACAAGACCATGCACAGCACCTATCACATGCGCACTCAGGACAAGGTCAAATTTTCGGCCTTCCCATTCAGTGCCTGGGGTCTTGGAGTACAGATCACACAAGCGGGGCAGGACAGTGGAATTCGGGTAGCAGGCGGACATGGTAAGCTGTAGACTTTTGGCTGCTGAAAGCTTAATTTATAGCAGTGCCCTCCTTTCACGTTCAAAGCAATGCCCCTAGCGTTGGCCAGTTCCTGCTGCCGGCAATCCGGGCAGCATGAACTCTGCCCCTGTCTCACCCCCCTCGCGGCTGTCCCCGGGAAAGATCCCTGTATGCTGTCCCTGTCCCTCCTCCACCGCATGGCTGTAAACCGCCGGTTACAGTTATGTTAAGGAACAGGCAATCAGTCCCAATACTAACATTCCCCTAATTTAAAGCAGGTCACCATGAGTGATATCATTCTGATGAGGATTTCAGAGACAGAGAAAGACTGCCTGCTGCCTGAATGCCAGCAAAAACCAGGGCCGTATGCGGCCATGCTGTGCGAGGCACTGATCCCAGAGTACTTGCTGCTATCCTGGCACGGAAAAGTTTCCTACCATGGAGGACGCAATAAGGCCGCTCTCCCCAGGAACCTGATGCAAAGGCTTTCAAATTACTTCCAGGAGAGCTTCATGGAGATGTCCCAGGAGGATTTCAGCTCTATCCCCGGACATATTGACCTAATTTTCCAGTAGCTGCACTGGCAAGGACTAAAAAGTAGAGCACCTAGGGCAAACTAATCATGAAAAACCGGACATTTTGAGATCTTTTGCAGTAGTTGCACTGGCAAGGACTAAAAAGTTAAGTGCCTAGAGCAAAGTAATCATGAAAAACCCATTGTTAATATTCCATTCCTGTTCTGTTCAAAATAAATGTTTACATGTTTAAAACACTTACCGAATGATCCTTCCCCTGATTCAGGGTCACGGTTAACGCCTTGGGAGGATTGGTAGGGGATCTCCGTGAGGGTGATGAAGAGATCCTGGCTGTTGGGGAAATCAGCGTTGTAAGCGCTGTCGACTGCCTCGTCCTCCTCATCTCCTTCCTCATCTTCCCCGTCCGCGAACATCTCCGAGGAAGCGGCGGTCGACAATACCCCATCGTCAGAGTCCACGGTCAGTGGTGGGGTAGTGGTGGCGGCCGCACCTAGAATGCAATGCAGTGCCTCGTAGAAACGGCATGTCTGGGGCTGGGATCTGGAGCGTCCGTTTGACTCTTTGGTCTTCTGGTAGCCTTGTCTCAGGTCCTTGATTTTCACGCGGCACTGCGTTGCATCCTGGCTGTATCCTCTCTCTGTCATGGCTTTGGAGATCTTCTCGTAGATCTTCACATTCCATTTTTTTGATCGCAGCTCCGAAAGCACGGACTCATCGCCCCACACAGCGATCAGATCCAAGACTTCACGATCAGTCCATGCTGGGGCCCTCTTTCTATTCTGCGATTGAATGGTCACCTCTGCTGGAGAGCGCTGCATTGTTGCCAGTGCTGCTGAGCTCGCCACGATGTCCAAACAGGAAGTGAGATTCAAACTGGCCAGACAGGAAAAGGAATTCAAATTTTCCCGGGGCATTTCCTGTGTGGCTGGTCAGAGCATCCGAGCTCAGACTGCTGTCCAGAGCGTCAACAGAGTGGTGCACTGTGGGATAGCTTCCGGAGCTATTAGCGTTGAATTCCATCCACACCTACCCAAATTCGACATGGCCATGTCGAATTTAGCGCTACTCCCCTCGTTGGGGAGGAGTACAGAAATCGATTTAAAGAGACCTGTATGTCAAACTAAATAGCTTCTTTGTGTGGACGGGTGCAGGGTTAATTCGATTTAATCCTGCTAAATTCAACATAGCCTCCTAGTGTAGACCAGGCCTAAGATTTAAGAAAATGAAGAAAAACAGGAGCGAAGGCACTAGCCGACTAAGCGTGCTGGACTGTAAACTAAAGATGGTGGCCTTTCAGCTATTACCAGCCAAGGGGGACACTATACATGAGTTCACTCGTAGGATGAATCCCATACGAGTATGAGCTTGGCAGGATTGTTTCACGATACTACCATCTCTGACCTCGCATTTTTCTTGATTTTATCAGCAGTGAGATTATTTATTTGTTTAAATAAATTATGAAGGCATGGTCAGAATTTTACCAATAGCAGCTGGCCAACAAAACGCTGCTCTAGGAGACTGATAACAGATTTACTCATAGAAATACTGATTTTAGAAGTGTAATTATTGGATTTTTTCCTCTGCCCTGGCCTCCTGCCTGTCAATAATGAACAATTAGTGAAGGGTATGAGTAGGGTAAGGGTTTTTGTGTAGCCAGATTTATGTATTTTGTCATATTTAAATGAAAATGTCTATATTTAGAGAGAATCTTCTTTTCCCCATATCTCCTTTATTTATCAACCAATTCTGATAACATTTGAAATGGAGTCAGTTTTTTCTTTTTTAGCTGCCCTAAACTATAGCTTAGTGATTTTAGGCCTTAATCCAGCACTGCCTATACTGGTAGCACACAATTTGACAGTTTGTGGACAGGGTCTCCTTTCTCTCCCGTCTCTTCTTTTCCAGTGGCGTTATCATTATTAGCTCCATACCTTTCCTCCCTGTATCGTGTCCTCTAAATGGATGGGTTATTTTACTGGGAATGCCAGTCTCGAGAAACTTCTCAGTGAGTTTAACAGCAGCTTCTAAAGTAGCAGGCTGGGGCCTTCCCACCCAAATCCTAATGACCTCAGAAAGACGCTGTTATAGTGGCTGCAAAATAATAGAGTCCATGATCTTCCCAATTCCTCAGGGCACGTCTTCACTACCCGCCGGATCGGCGGGTAGCAATCGGTCTATTGGAGATCGACTTATCGCGTCTAGTGAAGACGCGATAAAATCGATCCCTGATCGTTCTGCCGTCGACTCCGGAAATCCACCGCGGCAAGAGGCGGCAGCGGAGTCGACGGCGGCGCGGCAGCGGTCGACTTGCCCCCGTCCTCACAGCCAGGTAAGTCGACCTAAAATACGCAACTTCAGCTACGGTATTCACGTAGCTGAAGTTGCGTATCTTAGGTCGACCCCCCGCTGTAGTGTAGACCTACCCTCAGTCATCTGGCCTCAGCCATCTAGTGGCCCAACCCGATGTTTGGACAAAGGCCCTAGGTCTTGTCCCCTCTACTCACTTTGCCATTCAAAATGTCTGTCTATACCATTCTACAGAAAGATCTATATGATCTAAAATAGATGTTTTTACAGTATAATGATCAGTTAATTGTTTGTGGGTCAGTGCCATATAAGCATATTAGGTCATCAACTACATTGGTCAGGGGTGTGAAAAATCTACACCCCTGAGCAACATAGTTAAGCTGATCTAACCCCTGGTGTTGGAAGAATTCTGTCAACTCAGCTACCACCTCTTTGTGAGGTGCATTAATTGAAGCAATGGGAAAACCCCTCCTGTTGCTGTACTGAGTGGCATCTATTCCACTGTAGTGGTTTATGTGGAAAAATAGCCTAGACTGAAGACCCCATAACAAAAGCAACCCACAATCAATGGAACAGACATAACTCAGCTGCTTCCCCTTCCTCCTCTCCTTGCTTCGGATGTTCTAGTCTGTGACAGAGTGTAAGTAGCCTAAGGCCTGGTCTACACTAGGCTTTTATGTCGAATTTAGCGCCGTTATATCGAATTATCCCTGCACCCGTCCACACCAGGAAGCCATTTAGTTCGACATAGAGCTCTCTTTAAATCGATTTCTGTAATCCTCCCCAACGAGAGGAGTAGCGCTAAATTCGAAATGGCCATATCGAATTAGGCTAGGTGTGGATGGAAATCGACGCTAATAGCTCCGGGAGCTATCCCACAGTGCACCACTCTGTTGACGCTCTGGACAGCAGTCCGAGCTCGGATGCTCTGACCAGCCACACCCCGGGAAAATTTGAATTCCTTTTCCTGTCTGGGCAGTTTGAAGCGCAGTTTCTGTTTGGACACCGTGGCGAGCTCAGCAGCAGTGGCAGCAGTGGCAACGATGCAGAGCTCTCCAGCAGAGATGGCCGTGCAATCCAATAGAAAGAGGGCCCCAGCATGGACGGATCGGGAAGTCTTGGATCTCATCGCAGTGTGGGGCGATGAGTCCGTGCTTGCCGAGCTGCGCTCCAAAAGAAGGAATGCAAAGACCTATGAGAAGATCTCTAAAGCCATGGCAGAGAGAGGATACAGCCGGGATGCAACGCAGTGCCGCGTGAAAATCAAGGAGCTGAGACAAGGCTACCAGAAGACCAAAGAGGCAAACGGACGCTCTGGATCCCAGCCCCACACATCCCGTTTCTACGAGGCACTGCATTCCATCCTAGGTGCGGCCGCCACCACCACCCCACCCCTGACCGTGGACTCTGAGGATGGGATATTGTCCGCGGCCGGTTCCTCAGCGGACGGGGAAGAGGAGGAAGGAGATGAGGAGGACGAGGCAGTAGACAGCGCTTACAACGCTGATTTGCCCGACAGCCAGGAGCTCTTCATCACCCTGACAGAGATCCCCTACCAACCCTCCCCAGCCGTTACCCCAGACACAGATTCAGGGGAAGGATCAAGCAGTAAGTGTTTTAAATATCTAAACATTTATTTACAACATAACTGGTGTATTTAAAATATTAACAGTAGCTAAAGTGCTTTAAAACATGTAAACATTTATTTGCAACAAAACAGGAAGATTGAAAATATGAACAGTGGGTAAAGTGCTTCAAAACATGTAAACAGGAAAGTCAAACAAAAGGGGAATCAGTGCAAAGTGTATCATGATTTGTCTTTTTTTGGGCGCCTCAATATATAGTCCGAACCATTTTCAAAAAATTGCACAATGTCCGCTTCATGATTATAGTGCCCAAAACCCTGCAGTCATTTGTCCCTCCAAGGGCACCTAAGCCAGGAACTGGTCAATGTAACCGGGGATAGAGGCGACATCCTCCGGGGAGAACTCCTCATACACCTCCTGCAGGTGTTTTTCCAGCCTCATCAGCAGGTTCCTGGGCAGGGAGAGCTTATTAGGCCCCCCGTGGTAGGACACGTTTCCCTGCCACAACGCCAGCAGGTACTCCGGGATCATGGCCTTGCAGAGCAGTGCAGCAAATGGCCCCGGTTTCTGCAGGCTGTCCCGGAGCATCTTCTCCTTCTGGCTCTCCGAGACCTTCAGGAGGGTGATGTCTGGCATGACTCCCTGCTGTGAATTAGGTAGGGGAAAGTTAGTATTGGGACTGCTTGCCCGTCCCTTTATAGAACTGCAACCGCCGGTTTACAGCCACGCGGTTTACAGCCGCGAGGGGGTGGGACAGGGCCAGAGTTCATGCTTGCAGGATTGCTGCCAGCAGAGACTCGCATTGCTTTCTATGTGAAAGGAGGCCAGTGCCACTCTTAAAGTTTTAAGCGGCCACAAGTCTACGGCTTACCATGTTTGCCAGCTAGACAAAGTCCGGTGTCCTGCCCTGCTCCTCAGCTCGCCACAGCAAGACCGCAGGCACTGTAGGCGAGGGCAGAAAATTCGACCTAGTCTTCAGTGCGCGTGTGATAGGTGCTCTGCATGGTCTTGTTCACAGAGAAAGACTATGTTCTCTGTTCACAGATACATTGATCTGTCTCAGGAATTCACTCCCTTTTTCCAATTCCCACAGCCACATCTGCCCAGAGGCTAGCGCACATTAGAAGGAGGAAGAAGAGGACACGGGAAGACATGTTTGCTGAACTAATGGGATGCTCCCGAGCACAGGCAGCCCAGCAGACACAGTGGAGGGAGAACTTGTCCCAAATGCACCGGGCAAACATGGAACGGGAGGAGAGGTGGCGACAGGAGGACAGGCAGGCTACTCAAACGCTGCTTGGACTAATGAGGGAGCAAACGGACACGCTCCGCCGCCTTGTGGATGTTCTGCAGGACCGGAGGCAGGAGGAGAGAGCCCCGCTGCAGTCTCTCTGTAACTGCCCTGCCCCGCCACCAAGTCCCATACCCCCCTCACCCAAAGTCCAAACACGGAGGGGTGGAAGGGGCCGTGAAAAATTTCACTCCACCCCTGCGGACTGCTCTACCACTAGAAGGCTCTCATTCCCCAAAATCTGAAAAGTCCTTTCCTACCCGCCTCACACAAGACCCCGTCCAAGTTTCACCCCCCCGTTCCATGTGCGGTTGTTAATAAAGAATACGTTTCTGTTCATTTCTGTTTCCATCCTCTTCTTTTGGAGGGGAGTCTGTCTGAAGGGGGGGGAAGGGGCTTGGTCATTGGACAGGACAGTCACCTTTAGCAGGGGGCAGGTGCAGCAGCAGGGCACATATACAGTGCAGTGACTAGTTATCCTGGTCAGTCTGGGAGGTGGTTTTCATGTTTTGTGTGGTGGGGGCGGTGGTGTTGCTCTGTGACTTGGTGGCGGGGGAGGGCAGTTACAGATCTTATGCAGCGGTCCTTACCCTGCATCACAGAGCCGCGCAGCAGGGGATCTGTAACCCTCCTCCCCCTGCAAGACAGTCACATAGCCGACACATACACGCAGTCCCGGCCAGGAGGGCTGGCAGGCTCCGTTGAAACAACCAGTCCACCACCGCGGAGCCTGTCATTCCTGGAGTTTAGAAGCATCATTTGCATCACAACCCTAAACCCGCCCCCCGCCACAGTCTGCGTCCCAGGTTTAAAACATTCCCGCGAAAACAGTAATAAAGACAACGGTGTCCATTAACAAAACAGAACAGATTTTATTTTTTGGGAAGGGGGTGAAGGGGGTATGTGATTGGAGAGGATAGTCGACGGCAACTGGGTAAAGAAACGGGGGCAAGTTCTGCTTCTGTGTCCACAAACTTAAAAGTCACTGGGTACCCTGCTCAGCCTTGAAACTGGCTTTCAAAGCCTCCCGGATGCACAGCGCGTCCCGCTGGGCTCTTCTAATCGCCCGGCTGTCTGGCTGGGCGTAATCAGCAGCCAGGCTATTTGCCTCAACCTCCCACCCCGCCATAAAGGTCTCCCCCTTGCTCTCACACAGACTGTGGAGCACACAGCAAGCTGCAATAACGATGGGGATATTGGTTTCGCTGAGATCACAGCGAGTGAGTAAGCTTCTCCATCTCCCCTTGAGACGGCCAAAAGCACACTCCACCACCATTCTGCACTTGCTCAGCCGGTAGTTAAACAGTCCTTTTTCTGTGTCCAGGGCGCCAGTATAGGGCTTCATGAGCCAGGGCATTAGCGGGTAGGCTGGGTCCCCGAGGATCTCTGTAGGCGAACTGATTTCCCGCCGGCGCTTTCAGGGAGGGAGGCAGGGCGGTAGTGACTGACGGATGACGACAGTTACCCAAAAGCACCCTCGCCACATTTTTTTACCCAGAAGGCATTGGGGGCTCGACCCAGAATTCCAATGGGCAGCGGGGACTGCGGGAACTGTGGGATAGCTGCCCACAGTGCACTGCTTCCAATGTCGACGCTTTCCCTGGTAGTGTGGACTGACAAAGTCGAATTACTGTCCTTAGTGTAGACACACACGTTCGACTTTCTAATATCGATTGCACATATTCGATTTAACTAAAATCGAACTACTCTCGTAGTGTAGACATACCCTAAGGGTATGTCTACACTACGAAATTAAGTCGAATTTATAGAAGCCGGTTTTATAGAAATCGGTTGTATACAGCCGATTGTGTGTGTCCCCACATAAAATGCTCTAAGTGTATTAGTTCGGCGGACCGCATCCACAGTGCCGAGGCTAGCGTCGACTTCCGGAGCATTGCACTATGGGTAGCTATCCCACAGTTCCCGCAGTCTCCGCTGCCCACTGGAATTCTGGGTTGAGACCCCAATGCCCGGATGATGCAAAACAGTGCCGCGGGGGGTTCTGGGTACCTGTCGTCAGGCCCCTCCCCCTCCCTCACAGCAACGGCAGACAATAGATTCGCGCCTTTTTACCTGGGTTACCTGTGCAGACAACATACCACGGCAAGCATGGAGCCCGCTCAGCTCAGCTCACCGTCACCATATGTCATCTAGGTGCCGGCAGACGTGGGACTGCATTGCTACACAGCAGCAGCAGCTAACTGCCTTTTGGCGGTAGACGGTGCAGCATGACTGGTAGCCTTCGTTGGCGATCTGGGTGCCGGCAGCCGTAGGGCTGCATTGCACCAGCCCTTGCCTTTTGCCTTTTGGCAGTAGATGGTTTATTACGACTGGTAACCGTCCTCATCGTACAGCAGTGGCTGTCGATCATGGGCACCTGGGCAGACAATGATGGTTATCAGTCGTAGTGTACTATTTTCTGCCAAGCACCCAGTTTTCTGCTAAGCACCCAGAAGAGGCTGAGGGCGATCTGGGTGCTGGCAGACATGGGGCTGGCAGACGTGGGGCTAGATTGCTACACAGCAGCAACCCCTTGCCTTGATGATGATGGTTATCAGACGTAGTTTGCGCAGGATGGGGCTACATTGCTACAGAGCAGCAACCCCTTGCCTTTTGGGCAGTAGGTAGTATTTTACGACTGGTATCCATCGTTGTCATACTGCAGTGGGTATCAGATGGTGCAATAGACCTGAAGGCTAACTGCCAAGCGCCCAGTATTTGCTGCCAAGCACCCAGAAAATGCTGAGGGCTATCAGTCATGCTGCACCATCGTCTTAAGATGTAAAAAATAGATTTATTCTGTATTCATTTGCTTCCCCCCTACCTCCTGCTAAACCCAGGCTTTTGAGTTCAATCTTTGGGGGGGGGCATTCTGTGTTACAGTTGTTTGTGTTTCTCCCTGAAACAGCCACCTTTCTTGATTTTAATTCCCTGTACCTGTATGCCATGTTGTCACTCGCCCCTCCCTCCCTCCCTCTCTCCCCTAGTCCGTCAGATACTAGTTTCGCGCCTTTTTTCATACCAGGCGCCATAGCTAGCACTGGGATCATGGAGCCCGCTCAGATCACCACGGCAATTATGAGCACTATGAACACCACGCGCATTGTCCTGGAGTATATGCAGAGCCAGGACATGCCAAAGCAAAACCGGAACCAGCCGAGGAGGTGGCGATTAGAGCGCGGCGACGAGAGTGATGAGGAAATGGACATGGACCTAGACCTCTCACAAGGCACAGGCCCCAGCAGTGTGGAAATCATGGTGTTCCTGGGGCAGATTGATGGCGTGGAACGCCGATTCTGGGCCCGGGAAACAAGCACAGACTGGTGGGACCGCATCGTGCTGCAGGTGTGGGACGATTCCCAGTGGCTGCGAAACTTTCGCATGCGTAAGGGCACTTTCATGGAACTTTGTGACTTGCTTTCCCCTGCCCTGAAGCACCAGAATACCAGGATGAGAGCAGCCCTCACAGTGGAGAAGCGAGTGGCGATAGCCCTGTGGAAGCTTGCAACGCCAGACAGCTACCGGTCAGTCGGGAATCAATTTGGAGTGGGCAAATCTACTGTGGGGGCTGCTGTGATCCAAGTTGCCAGGGCAATGAGAGACCTGGTGATATCAAGGGTAGTGACTCTGGGAAACGTGCAGGCAATAGTGGATGGCTTTGCTGCAATGGGATTCCCAAACTGTGGTGGGGCCATAGACGGAACCCATATCCCTATCTTGGCACCGGAGCACCAAGCCACCGAGTACATAAACCGCAAGGGGTACTTTTCAATGTTGCTGCAAGCCCTGGTGGATCACAAGGGACGTTTCACCGACATCAACGTGGGCTGGCCGGGAAGGGTACATGATGCTCGCGTCTTCAGGCAGTCTGCTCTGTTTAGAAAGCTGGAGGAAGGGACTTTCTTCCCGGACCAGAAAATAACCGTTGGGGATGTTGAAATGCCTATCGTGATCTTTGGGGACCCAGCCTACCCCTTAATGCCACGGCTCATGAAGCCGTACACAGGCAGCCTGGACAGGAGTCAGGACCTGTTCAACTACAGGCTGAGCAAGTGCCGAATGGTGGTGGAATGTGCATTTGGCCGTTTAAAAGCGCGCTGGCGCAGCTTACTGACTCGCTCAGACCTTAGCGAAAAGAATATCCCCATTGTTATTGCTACTTGCTGTGCGCTCCACAATATCTGTGAGAGTAAGGGGGAGACATTTATGGCGGGGTGGGAGGTAGAGGCAAATCGCCTGGCCGCTGATTACGCGCAGCCAGACACCAGGGCGGTTAGAGGAGCACAGCATGGCGCTGTGCGCATCAGAGAAGCTTTGAAAACCAGTTTTGTGACTGGCCAGGCTACGGAGTGAAACTTCTGTTTGTTTCTCCTTGATGAACCCTCCGCCCCTCCCCCCCCACCCGGTTAACTCTACTTCCCTGTAAACCAACCACCCCACCCTCCCCTACCCTTCCCCCTGCGAGCACCACTTGCAGAGACAATAAAGTCATTGTTACTTCACATTCATGCATTCTTTATAGTTCATCACACAACTTAGGGGGATAATTGGAAAGGTAGACCGGGATGGGTGGGGGAGGAGGGAAGGAAAAGGACACACTGCAATTTAAAACTTTAAAACTTATTGCTATGGAAATCATCTAGGGTGGAGTGAGTGGGTGGCCGAAGGCCCCCCCACTGTGTTCTTGGGCGTCTGGGTGAGGAGGCAATGGGACTTGGGGAGGAGGGCTGTTGGTTACACAGGGGCTGCAGCGGCGGTCTGTGCTCCTGCTGCCTTTCCTGCAGCTCAGCCATACGCTGTAGCATTGGGGAGGATGGCTGTTGGTTACACAGGGGCTGTAGCGGCGGTCTCTGCTCCTGCTGGCTTTCCTGCAGCTCAACCATACGCTGCAGCATATCAGTTTGATGCTCCAGCAGCCGGAGCATCGACTCTTGCCTTCTGTGTGCAAGCTGACGCCACCTCTCATCTTCAGCCCGCGATTCAGCACGCCACTTCTGCTCTTCTGCCCGCAATTCAGCCCGCCACCTCTCCTCTCGCTCATATTGGGCTTTTCTAAAATCAGCCATTGACTGCCTCCACGCATTCTGCTGGGCTCTATCAGCGTGGGAGGCAGTCTGTAATTCTGTAAACATTTCATCACGTGTCCTTCGCTTTCGGTTTCGAATCTTCACGAGCCTCTGTGAAGGAGACACATTTGCAGCTGGTGGAGGAGAAGGGGAGAGGTGGTTAAAAAAGATACATTTTAGAGAACAATGGGTACACTCTTTCACGTTAAATTTTGCTGTTCACATAAAACAGCACATGTGCTTTCGTTACAAGGTCGCATTTTTCCTCTTATATTGAGAGCCTCCTGGTTTGCTGTGAGAGATCACTCACGCAGTGCCAGGACACAGATTTCAGCTTGCAGGCAGCCATGGTAAGACATACAGTCTTTGGGCTTTTTTAACCTTCTTAACATGTGGGGATGGTTTCAAACAGTACTGCCCTCAGTTCCCATACCAAGCACCCGTTTGGTTGGCCATTTAAAATGGGTTTGCAATGTAAAAGGAGGTGCTGCGGTTTCAGGGTTAACATGCAGCACAAACCCAACTAATTCCCCTCCCCCCCACACCCAATTATCTGGGATGATCACTTCACCCCTCCCCCCCACCGCGTGGCTAACAGTGGGGAATATTTCTGTTCAGCAGAGCAGGAAGGGGCACCTCTGAATGTCCCCTTAATAAAATTGCCCCATTTCAACCAGGTGACCGTGAATGATATCACTCTCCTGAGGATAACAAAGAGCGATAAGGAATGGATGTTGTCTGCATGCCAGCAAACACCGGGACCATACGCTGCCATGCTTTGTTATGCAATGATTCCAGACTACGTGCTACTGGCCTGGCATGGTAAAGTGTCCTACCATGGCGGACGGGATAAGGCAGCCCTCCCCAGAAACCTTTTGAAAAGGCTTTGGGAGTACATCCAGGAGAGTTTTCTGGAGATGTCCCTGGAGGATTTCCGCTCCATCCCCATACACGTTAACAGACTTCTCCAGTAGCTGTACTGGCCGCGATTGCCAGGGCAAATTAATCATTAATCATTAAACACGTTTGCTTTTAAAACATGTGTAATATTTACAAAGGTACACTCACCGGAGGTCCCCTGTGTGCCCGCAGGGTCTTGGGTGAGTTCGGGGGTTACTGGTTCCAGGTCCAGGGTGATAAACATATCCTGGCTGTTTGATAAACCGGTTTCTCCGCTTCCTTGCTGCTGTGAGCTATCTACATTATCTCCATCCTCATCTTCCTCGTCCCCCGAACCCGCTTCCCTGTGTGTTTCTCCAGTGAGGGAGTCATAGCACACGGTTGGGGTAGTGGTGGCTGCACCCCCTAGAATGGCATGCAGCTCCGCGTAGAAGCGGCATGTTTGCGGCTCAGCCCCGGACCTTCCGTTTGCCTCTCTGGCTTTGTGGTAGGCTTGCCTTAGCTCCTTAATTTTCACGCGGCACTGCTGTGTGTCCCTGTTATGGCCTCTGTCCTTCATGGCCTTGGAGACCTTTTCTAATATTTTGCCATTTCGTTTACTGCTTCGGAGTTCGGCCAGCACTGATTCATCTCCCCATATGGCGATCAGATCCCGAACCTCCCGTTCTGTCCACGCTGGAGCTCTTTTGCGATCCTGGGACTCCATCACGGTTACCTGTGCTGATGAGCTCTGCGTGGTCACCTGTGCTCTCCACGCTGAGCAAACAGGAAATGAAATTCAAACGTTCGCGGGGCTTTTCCTGTCTACCTGGCCAGTGCATCTGAGTTGAGAGTGCTGTCCAGAGCGGTCACAATGAAGCACTGTGGGATAGCTCCCGGAGGCCAATAACGTCGATTTCCGTCCACACTAACCCAATTCCGACCCCCTAAGGCCGATTTTATCGCTAATCCCCTCGTCGGAGGTGGATTAAAGAAACCGGTTTAAAGGGCCCTTTAAGTCAAAAGAAAGGGCTTCGTCGTGTGAACGTGTCCAGGCTAAATTCGATTTAACGCGACTAAAGTCGACCTAAACCCGTAGTGTAGACCAGGCCTAAGAGTAGCCCATAGAGCTAGCCTAGCATTTTACTGTACTTAGCAGTAACATAAGGATGCTACAGGTCTGTATCCTGTAAGGCATTGGCTTGAGCAGTTAGCCCAAGGCTTTGAGGCCTGTGAACTTTGGCACAGCTAAAGGGCCCTACAGTCTCCCTGAGTTTTGGGGAACTAGGAAAAGTATGTTTAAGGTAAAGTTTGTACCAAGTAACTGCAAGAATATTAAACTGATACTAGGCTTGGATATTTTAGGATAAAATAATGGTAAATGCTTAACCATGAACTTGCGCTGGCAACAGATTCACATATCTCGTAATAAGCTCAAATCATTAATATATCAACCTATAGAATAAGGACATCCCAACATAGCTAGGGTGAGGAAGTTGGATATGAACAAGCAAGGCTGGGCATTTGAATGAATATTCATGGCAGCCCCAGGCCCTATAATAGGCCAGACCGCCATGTAGGAAGGGTCAGTCGATCTGGAGCTGGACCTTCGGAGTCATTTGGCATGCCAGGGACAGGGCTAGACCTTTGACACTTATCACCAGATCCCCAAGCAAAGGTGACAGTATGTGAGTATATATGTCAGGAATGGTGCAAATTATCACCTTGACTCTATTTTTGATGTCTTTTCTTATGGTTTAGAGCATTTGTGTCTTTTGTAATTGTGCTAATAAAATTGCTTAAAGCCATGTTTTATCCTCAGTGTGACTGTCTCTGTGGTGCACACTGGGGTTCCCAACCAGATATTGAACTTGGTAACCTTGATTCTGTTGTGCCTGATTCTGGGACTAGAACCCTTCAATCACCCAGCTTTTTAATTCAGTATTAATTCGAAATCATTAATAATCAATAACCACTTAGAATCAGGCAACATAAGGCTGACTCATCACTCTGTGCATGTTGTGTGTCCCCACATGGGCCAAACAAAGAAGGTAATTGGCTGAAGACTAGCTGGTTAACCAACTAACAGGTGGTTTATCTAGGTACATTTAAAAGAGACAAGATGAGATATGTAAGATGGAAAGGCAGGAAGGAAGGAAGGGCCAGAGAGGCGAGGTTCCCCAACACTTTGTGTCTAAGAGGAAGGTTTTTATGTTGTATGGGGTAAAGGACTTGTATAGCACATTGTAAATAAAGCACTTGGTAGTGAATCTACACGTGTGTGTGTGTGAGGACCAGGGTCGGCTCTGGCTTTTTTGCCGCCCCAGGCAAAAAAGCCTCCCGCCGCCCCCCACCCCCCGGCGGGGAGCGCAGCAGGGGAGGGCGCCAAGCCCAGCCGCGGCCCCGCTCTCCCTGGCCGGCCGGAGCGCTGGAGGGAGGGCGGCGAGCCCGGCCGCGGCTCCACTCTCCCCGGCGGCTGGAGCACTGCGGAGAGGGCGGTGAGCCCAGTCGCGGCCCCGCTCTCGGGCCGGAGCGCTGCCCCCCTCCAAGTGCCGCCCCAAGCACATGCTTGGTAGGCTGGTGCCTGGAGCCGGCCCTGGTGAGGACTGTTTGCAGAGAGGAATCCAACATGAAGAAGGTCTGGTTTGTGTCACAGGACTATTGCTGGAAATGGGAGAACAGTAGAAGCTAAGAGGGTAGGAATTTGCACTTTCTTGACCTGAGTCTCCACTCCTTATAGTACTTGTATGCCAGGGTTACAATAATGAGGTAAAGCCCTCACAATTCTGCCAAACCAAGCTTAGGTTTCCCCTGCACTCTGAAAGAATTGTCATTATGAATGATAATGAATAGTCATTGGGCCAAAGGAGGGAGGAGGGAGAATGAGTTATCAGCACATAGGCCAGGCTCCCATAAAGTTTCATGAAGTTATGCTAATAGGTTGTTGTCACGTAGGACTAGGGTTCCCAGCATGCATTACTGTTTTGTCAAGAAATCAAAAAACTAACATGACTGAGTATATTAAGCTTATGCAGTGTATATACTGGAAATATATGTCCTATTTTCATAACCTATTTTTATAACTGTATACAGTGCTTTTAACCAGATATGTGTTTGTTTATTTAAATAAAAGTAATGATATTATAATGGAAACCACAAGAATGAAACATAATGGAATATTACCGACAGATTAACTTTGTATTATGAAATAAATAATGCATAGAATGTTCTAACTGCAAATGGCACAATGAAAGCAACATAATACAGTATTGTCTTTGTTGATAATCAGGTCAAATATTATTACCTTCGGTAAGTATGTCATCTTGGAAACTTGGAATTGAAACTGCCTAGAGCTTTGACCACAAGAGTCGCATTTACTGATGATTGGACAATGATTATGCACCAGTTGCAAAAAGAGGCATATAATTTATCTATAAAAATCTGTGGAATTGTAAACCAATTTGGACCAGTGTGAGTTGCAGCTGCTGGACCGAGAAACTGGCAAGTGATTGCCTTTCTGTTTGTACTGATTAATCTTAGGTGTCTAATCTTTAATTCATAAACCAAATACATTTGACTATTTGATATCTCATCAATCAGTATCCTAAATAGAACCCATAATTGTAATTACAGAGTCTAGAGCCTGGTGCTTACAGCACGTACATAAGGAGTGGAAGACCCAAGTTCCAGTATCTCCGCTCCAATGATTGTTTAAGTATTTTATAGAAAGGGGGAACAAATTCAACAGGAGAGAGTGCGAGGAATCCATATCAGAATGTTCCATAGTCCAGTGTGCCAAGGTAGAACAAACAAGTGCAAATCTTTTCACCACATGGAGAGGGGGGGCACACAGGCAGGAATTGAAAAGGGGTCTTCTATAGCCCAGGTGAGTGCTCTAACCACTTGGCTGAATGTTATACAAGATTGCTTTTTCCTTGGCCATCTTGTGAATCTAGTCCTGCTTTGCTTCTGTCAAAGTGTCCAAAATCAAAATGAAAACATTTTGGGTTGGGTTGATATTTCAAAAAAGTTTCAATTTTTTTGGCCCATTCAAAACTATTTGGTGAACTCAACATGAGTGTAAAAATAGTTTCAGGTCGACCAAAACAGATTTTTTGGGGGGCAAATAAACTATTCACAATAAAGAAAAGAAAAAAAGTAAAGAAGCTTGCTCAGATCTATAGACAGTGACTGGTGGTCCAGTGTCAAAGGCTGCAGACAGGTTCAGTATGACATGGAGATCATATTTGTGCCAGAGGGCATGAGGAAGTTACCATTTAATGGCACTAAAGCCATCTCGGTGCTGTGCTCTGGTATGAACGCTGATTGTGAGTCATCAAGGATGTTGGCTGATGTCACTTCATGTATGAGTTTGGTGGTTCCTGCTTTCTCAATTATTTTTCTCAGGAATGGGAGGTTGGAGATGGACAAGGAATTAGAGAGGTCGTCACAGTCAAGTGTTGGCTTCCTGAGGGTTTGGTGAAATGTCATACTTTTTATGAAGCTTTGTAGGAGTGCTTCTCTGAAGGAGGTATTGACTATATCCATTAACAATGGGCACAATTCTTCTGCAGTAGCTTTTACCATCCATGAGGGATATAGCCTTGCCTCAGTGCAGGGGACTGGACTAGATGACCCATCAAGATCCTTTCCAGTCCTACATTTCTATGATTGTATGTGAAATGGATGTAATACTATGTAAATGATCTGACAGGTGTTTGTCTAACCTGTTCTTAAACTCCTCTAATGACGGAGATTCCACAACCGCCCTATGTAATTATTTTCAGTGTCTAATTTACATTAGAGTTAGGAAGTTTTTCCTCATGTCCAAACTAAAACTCACTTGCTGAAATTTAAGCCCATTACTTCTTACAATGGTATCAGTGGTTATAGAGAACAGCTTATTACCCTCATTTTTATAAACAACTTTTTTCATACTTGAAGACCATTATCAGCAGGAGTCCTAGTTTTCTGGGATAAACCCCCCCAAAATTCTCTGATAAAAAATATAAAAATCCAAGTTTTTCCTTAATTAAAATGAAATGCTGAACTTCATTTTCCCTAGCCACTTTACCATACCACACCATGCCACCTTTACTTCTGCAATGCTGCTGTTGGCAGTGCTCCTTTTGGAGCTGGGAACCCAGCCTGCAGTAGCCACTCTCTGCTTGGCCTTTAGAGCTGGGCAGCTGGAATAAAAACTAAAGATTCTCTGTAAAAATACAAATTCTGTGTATTTCCACATTTTCCCATGGCAAATGTATTTCTAGGATCCCGCATTCTCAGTCTCCCGCCCTCAGTCTGCTCTTCTCCAGACTAAATAAATCCAATTTTTCAGATTTTTCCTTACAGGTCATGTTTTCTAGAACTTTAATCATTTATGTTGCTCTCCCCTGGACTTTCTCCAATTTGTCCACATCTTTCCCGAAGTGTTGTGCCCAGAGTTTGAGACAGTCCTCCAATTAAGGCCTTATCAGTGCTGAGTAGAGTGGAAGAATTATTTCTTGTGTCTTCCTTATAACATTCCTGCTAATACATCCCAGAATGATGTTCCTTTTTCCCCCCAGCAGTATTTTATTGTTGACTTATGTTTAGTTTTTGATTCACCATAACCCCCTGTTCCTTCTCGTCAGTATTTGTTCCTAGGCAGTCATTTCCTGTTTTGTATTTGTGCAACTGATTATTACTTTCAAAGTGTAGTACTATGCATTTGTCCTTTTTTCAATTTCAACCTATTTATTTCAGACCATTATTCCAATTTGTCAAGATCATTCTGAATTCTAATCCTGTCCTCCAAAGCACTTGCAACCCCTCCTAGGTTGGTATCATCCACAGACTTTACAAGTGTACTCTCTATGCCATTGTCCAAATCATTTATGAAGCTATTGAATGGAAGTGGAACCTGAACAGATCCCTGTGGGACACAACAGATAATGTCTTTAAAATTTTTCAGCCTTATTTTCCTGCAGTATGTGTGACAGAGACAAATTCAGTAGTACAGTCTGATTGAAGAGGAATTTTCTTTCCCAATTAACTCAATACATATTTATAAAAACCTGTGAATGGCCATACTGGGTAGACTAATGGTCCATCTAGCCCAGTATGCTCTCTTCTGACAGTGACGAATGCCAGGTGTTTCAGAGGGAATTAACAGAACAAGACAATTATCAAGTGATCCATCCCCTGTCATCCGGTTCCAGCTTTTCGCAGTCAGAGGTTTAGGGATATGCATGTCTGACTGCTTTGGGTAATAGCTATTGATGCACCAATTCCCCATGAACTAATCCAATTATTTCATGAACTCAGTTATGCTTTTGGCCTGCATAATGTCCCCTGCATTGACTGTGTGTTGTGTGAAGAAATAATTCCTTATATGTGTTGTGGAAGAAATGAACTCCACTCTCACGTTGGAAGCAACAAAATCAGAGACAGGTTTATTCAGGACATGCAATTGCAAGGGAAGAACACAGCTGACAGAGAGCATCTCTGCCTCAGTTTCTCCAAAGTACAAGCAAAATCACCCAAGCATTTATACCTCTTTGTGACATGCATTAATTAAAAACATCTGCATTTTATTTAGGCTATTTGCTATCTATTCCAGTATTTTCTCACTTTCTCTTCTCAAACATTGTTATCTCAAGGCTAGGTCACTCTGACTATTCTGCTGTTTTCCACTCACTTCTGATGTGAGCCCTGCTTCTACAGGTCTCACGATATTAGGCTAAGACTTGACAGAACAGTTGCTCTGTCTCTGACACTTAAATGGCTGCACTTAAACCCTCTCTTTCTTTCCCTGCTTCCACTGTGTTTTAAACCTGCTGTCTATTAATTTCATTGGGTGACCCCTGTTTTTTCTGTTATTTGAAGGGGTAAATAGCACTACCTCATTCATTGTCTCTCAACCATTCCTGATTTTATAGACCTCTGTCATATCCCATCTTAGCCCTGGTCTATACTGGTCTCACAGTGTAGACCAGTGATAAATGGGTCGACCTAAGATATGTAACTTCAGCTACGAGAATAGCGTAGCTGAAGTTGATGTATTTAGGTCTACTTACCGTGGCATCTTCACAGCTCTGGGGAAGGGGTGGGAGACACCTTTCCCCACTGCCTTCTGACTGCCAGAGCCTCTCCCTACTGCAAACTTGGATTCTTTCCCTGTGGTGAAGAAGTGCTCCAGCAGCAGGGAGTTGGCAGAGCCCTTCCCTGCTAAAAATAGCAGTGTAGATAAGGTGGAATGGCTTGGGCAAGTAGAGAGCTGTATATGGTATGTACTTGGATATATACCCTCACCCTTCAGGTGTGCCTTTACTTCATGTGTCTAAGCCATGCCTCACTAGCTACACTGCTATTTATACCTGTCCTAGGGGGACTAGGTGTATGTGTACAGGACACAATGCAGAAATAAGGGGGAAGTGTAGAAACATCCATAGTTCAAACATCGTCTGTATCAGAAGGGGAACAAGACCACTACCCCCCTCCTCTGTGCTGCACTTACTTGTGAAGGGTGAAATTGCTTTCAAAGACTCCTGACTGCTGCTGGCGTTAGCTGAGCTCCTGTTATCCCTGCTGGCATGGGGTGAGGTGTACACAGAGAGATTAATTCAGTCGAATATAGACCCAGATTATAGTTATTAATCAGACAGGAATCTGGTCCATTTATTGTACAGAAATATGTTGAAATTAAATGAGTAATAAACTTGATGTTATTTTGTTTCCAAGGACAATATTAACCAATGATGGTATGAGACAGTGCTGGGTTTTCCTCAGTAAAATCCTCAAAGTCTGTGTCAGAAACTTCATGTTCTTTAATGGCTATGCAGATATCAGTATTTGCCAAGAGGCTGAACACTTATTTTATGGAAAACATATAGATAAGATGGCACCACAAAGAGTAAACAGCTCATCTTTTTTTTCTTTCCCAAAGATGCATCAGTATAAATTCATACGGATCAATATAAATTAATATTATGAGATGTCAAATAACTAGGCTCAATGAAATTTTATTAATCAAAAATTATTAATCAAAGATTAACACAGCATAATACAGAAAGGAAAAGTCAATTTGTTACCAACCCATCCTGAAGACAGCAGTGCAGCTGCTCAAATTTTTTCAAGGTTGTGTGCATTCCCCACCTATATTTATACCTGACTCGAAGATTAGTTGTACAATTTAGCACAGATCCATTAGCATAATATATAATTTGCTTACTCTTAGCTGCTAATATACCTTATCCAGATAAACTAGTAGTTAGCAATAAAAAAAATCCTAGTTTATAGCTCTGTTTGCGAGAGCTCAGTTGTAGATTCCAGTACAGTTCCATCTGTTACATGGGGAGCCACCTCTGCAGCATTAGCAATGTATGTAACTAAAATTTCACAGGCAATGTTTTTCCACTTTGTCTTTCTGCTGGCTGCAAAGCATTCTGTTACTTTTGTTCAGTTTGGTCAACAGTGCTATAATGTATCAGGGGGCTTTAAATTAGACTGGACAACAAAACTGAACCTCACTGCCATTATAAATGTATTCCTCTTCTTTAATTGAACAAAATATTCATTGATGTTTCTTTGTGGGAATTTTTAAAGAATGGATAAACAGCACCTGAGAATGAACAATTGTCAAATGTGAACAACACAGATTTGTCAGTTTCATTGAAAAATGTCACCCGCCCGTCTTCGTAACTAATGTAAACTCCAATTTTCTCTGGCTTTTTCTGCACCATGACCCGGTTCCATGGGTCTGTTTTTGCCCAGTAATCTCTCCCACTCAGACCCAGAACCCAGAATCCCTCTTTAGGGGACAAGGAAAGTTTTCCTTTTCTCTGTATGGATTTTCTGGCCACTCCCAGGTCCCAGTCAGTGCTTCTCCCGACATCCACTGCCCAGGAGTGCTCTCCAGAGGAGAATCCTTCAGAGCCCAGCACACAGACAGTCAAATCGAACCTCTCTGGGTTAGATGAAACTTTTTGAGGTTGCGCTTCATGTTTCAAACTCTTCTTGTCATCAGAAATGGAGAGGTTGGGGTGGGCTGTTCCTGCATCAAGAGTGACATTTTCTGAAAAGAGAGATTGGGTTTTTAAAAGCACTGGTCTAATGTCAGTCTGAGTGGGGATAAGGGGATGTTTACAGGGTGGACTCCATCCTGCACTCCCTTCAAGGTGGGAGTTTTACCTGATTGAAGCCTGCTTGACAATGTTTTTGTTGTATGGAAATATTTCAGATATATGAGAGTTGTGTGAGGTTCACACAAAACTGAACGTGATTCTGAATTATTTGGGTGGCATTCACAAGGGGAGATATAAGCAAATAAATTCAATATTTAGGTGACATTGACATTCACAGAATGCTGCCTAACTCTGCATGTATCTAAATTACCTAGGAATCTAGGCTTCCATCATTGGAGTGCCCAAGGTGTCTAAACTGTCAGCTGGCCATGTACTCAGCCAGCTAAGTCCTGACATTGCCTAGCAGTTTGGCACCTAACTCATGCTCACGCCCCAGCAGAATTCACAAACAAGGGGGCTCCCCTGCCTAAACTGCCTCTGTGGCCTAATCCAGTAAATGAGCGCTGACTCTGATCTCACATCTGTGTAAATTAGGAGAGACTCTACATAGATCTATGAACTTACACTGGTGTGAAATTGGTATGTGGACAGCATTAGTTCTTGGAAGAAAAGTGGACTTCGTTACCTTTTATATTGCGAGCCTTTCTCCATTCTGGAATCAGAGTGAGAGAAAACAGACATTGAATTAAAAGAAATCCATACTAAAGATTTTTGTGAATCTTGAAATATGATATTAAAATGCACATAAAAAAATCTCCCTAGAATGCACACACAGACAGATGTAGCACACCATACATACATGTGGGCTTTGCTGAACTCCTATGATTAGAACCTGAACAGGGATCTTGGTCTGCCTAAGAACGGCTTTGTCTGTCTTGCACCTCAAGACAAGGCCTCATCTCATCATGTAACCCACTCTTTTTTGGGTGTGACTCATAGACTTTATGGTCAGAAGGGACCATTGTGATCATCTAGTCTGACCTCCTGCACATTGCATGCCCACCCACCCACTCCTGTAACAAACCCCTAACCTCTGGCTGAGTCACGGAAGTCCTCAAATCATGGTTTAAATTATTAAAGTTACAGAGAATCCACCATTTACATTAGTTTAAAACTGCAAGTGACCTCATGCCCAGGCCCCATACTGAATAGGAAGTGGGGGGGGGGGGGAGGCCCAAGAAAACAAAAAAGAGGGTCTCTGCCAATCTGACCCAGGGGTAAATTGCTTCCCAACCCCAAATATGTCAATCAGTTTGATCCTGAGCGTGTGGGCAAGACCCACCAGCCAAACACCTGGGAAAGAATTCCGTGTAGTAACTCAGAGATCCTCCCCATCTAGTGATAACTGGCTGTTGGAGATATTTGCTATTACCAGGTAAAGATCGGCTGCATGTTATCAAAGATAGTCTCATCATACCATCCCCTCCATAAACTTATCAAGCTCAGTATTAAAGTCAGTAAAAATTTTTTACACCCACTGCTCCCTTTGGAAGGCTGCTCCAGAGCTTCACACCTCTGATAGTTAGAAACCTTCATCTAATTACACATCTTAACTTGTTGATGGCCGGTTTATACCCATTTTTCCTTGTGTCCATATGGGTGATAAACTTTAAAAAACTCTTCCCCCTCCCTGATTGTCAAAGGCAAGGTGACACCTGTTTGTCTATACAGACATAAGAGCTGATAAAGTTACTAACCTTTCGTAACTGTTGTTCTTCAATATCTGTTGCACATGTGCATTCCATACTTGGTACATGCATGCCCTGCGCAGAGTTGCTGGAAAATTTTCCCTCGGTGATACCCATTGGGGAGACTCAAACACCTTCTACTGCCACATGCTGGTAGCTCTAGTATAAAGCATCCCTCCAACCTCAGACCCTCTCAGTTCCTCTTACTGCAGACTCTGAGGTAGAGGGCTCCAAGGGCGGGTCATGGAATGGCCATGTGCAACACATCTCAAAGAACAACAATTACAAAAGATTAGTGTCCTTTGTATCTTCTATGATTGCTTGCACATGTGAATTGCACTTTTGGTGACTCCCCAGTGGTAATAAAGGTGGAGTGATTGGACTTCACGTACATACAGACTATAGTACAGCTCAACCACATCTGGCATTGTCCCTAGAATAATGGGTGATTACCTAGTGGGAGGAGAAAGTGTGCCCCAATGACCAGGTTGCTGCTTTACAAATGCCCTGGATAGGGATTTATGTTAAAAACACCGTTTAGGATGTTTGGTATCTTGTGGAATGAGCCGTCAGGTTCCTTGGTGGAAAAATACCTGCATGTTCATCACAAGCATGGATACATGAAGTAACCTAAGATGAAATTCTCTGTGAGGCGATTGGGAGACCTTTCATTCTGTCTGCTATAGAAACAAGTATTTTGGTGGACCACTGAAATGGTTTAGCCCTGTCTATATAGAACGCTAGGCTCATCTAACGTCCAATGTGAATAGTCGTTCTTCATTCCTATTTGCATGAGGTTTTGGGTAAAACACGGATAAGTAAATTGCTTCATTGCTATAAAAATTTGAAACTCTTTCAGGTAGGAAATTTGAATGAGAGCATAAGTATTCCTTATCCTTAAAGAAGTCGTATATGGTGGCTCTGATGTCAGGGCATGGAGTTCAGAGCCTCTTCTGGCAGAAGTGATGGCAATTAGAAAAGTCACCTTCCAGGAGAGGTATAAGAAGGAGTACATTTGTAAAGGCTCAAACAGTGAATACATAAATGTAGACAAGAGCAGGTTTTCTCTTAACTGAGGGTACAACCTTTCCAGGCTTTTAAGGAATCTGGTTTTCATGTCATTTGAAAAAACAGAATGGTTATCCATACGAGGGTGGAAAGCTGATATTGCTGCCAGGTGACCCTCTATAAAGGAAAGGGTAGACTTGTCTGCATTGATCTGTAGGCCTAGGGCCTTGAATGTTCACTCAATGAGTCAAACACTGGACACAACCTGAGCTCTGAACCTGCCCTTGACTAGCCAGTCTTCCAGGTAATGGTAGACCTGCACTCCTAATCTCCTCAGGAATGCTGCTACAAAAGCCATACATTTTGTGAACACCTGAGGAGCTGCAGACAGGCCAGATGGAAGCACCATGAACTGCTTATGTGAATGCTTCACTATGCACCTGAGGAACCTTCTGTGCCCTCGGCATATTGACTCATGGAAGTAGGCATCCTTTAATTGAGGGTGGCATACCACTCCCCGGGATCCAGAGTGGGAATAAAGGATGCCAGGGTGACCATGCAGAACTTTATCTTTTTGAGATATCTGTTGAGATGACACAGGTCTAAAATAGACATGAGACCTCCCTTGGCTTTTTGGAATAGGATATAATAGGAGTAGAAACCCTTCCCTCTTCAGTTCTGTGAACCTCATCTATGGCTCCCACCTGAAGGAGATTTTGAACCTCCTGGACCAGAAGTTCTTCATGAGAGGGGACCCTAAAGAGGGACAGGGAGGGAAGGTGGAAAGGAGGGGTAGAAATAACCTGGTGGGTGTATCCGACTTCTATAGTTCTCAGCACCCAAAGGTCAATGGTGATATGGGACCAAGCACTGAGGAAGTGGGAAAGGCAGTTTGAAAGCAAGGGAAAAATGGGGTCTCCCATCATGGGAACGAGTGTACAGCATCCTCGAGAGTCCAAAAAAATACCTTATTTGAACTCCCTGAATGTCAGATGGGGTGGGCATTGATGTATAGGTAGAAGGTGGAGGTGGTCTATGCCTATAACCTGTATTCCTTTTTCTCTGCAGATCCTGAGAAGCCCGGGCAGAATACCAGAGGGGTTGTTGAGTCCCGTAGTGTTTCCTGGAAGGGGCTGGAATGTACAATAGAAGTGACTTTAGGGTCGCACTTTAGACCATGGCGCTTTGTATCCATAAGCACCAAAAAGCACAAGGATTCCTCAAAGGTCAGGTCCTGAACAGTCTGTTGACCTCATGCAGAAGCCCAGAGAACTGCAACCAGGAACTCCTATGGGTGGTCACTGCCGAAACCATGGACCTGGCAGCCAGATCAGCCATATCCAGAGCAACTTCAAATGAGGCCTTCGCCACTGATTTCCCCTCAGTCACTAGTGAGGAAAACTTTTGCCAATCATCTTGCGGCAGCAAGTCTTTACATTTCTGCATGGAGTCCCACTTGTTAAAGTCACAGAAGCCAAACAACACCTGCTGCTTTGCAATCTTGAATTGTAACCCCCCAGTAGAATAAACTTTCCTAACAAAGAGGTCTAATCTTTTTGAGTCCATTGATTTTAGGGTTGTGTCCTAATGTTCCTACCTTTCTCTCTAATTGGCAGCAGACACTACTAGAAACCTGAGGGGGATGGGGAGGAGGAATAGGTGTAAAGGAACTCAGAACCTTGGGCGGGTACATAGTACTTTCACTCAGCCCTTTATGAAGTTGTGGGAAGGGATGCAGGATCTTCTACAACCCCTTAACTGGGTCCATAATGGCCTCATTGAATGGCAGGGTTACTTTAGAAGGACCTGCAGTGGCTAAATATTGACCAGGCTGTGGGAGAACTCTTTTACTGCCTCCATTTGTTCACCCAGATTTAAGTCCACCCCCTTTAACAACTCGTGGTGAGCCTTATAGTCATCTGGGTGAGGTGACAATGCCCCCTCCTGAAAGGGCCTTCACATGAGAGGAGGATGAGGATTCCCTTTCTCCCCTACTTGATTTACAGGGTGCTGTTGAGCATGCTCTTGGATCCCAGTCTCAGGCTTGGTACCAGAGTCAGAAGCACCTGGAATATACCTTGGACATTAGGAGAAAACCCCATAGATTCCAAAAGGGCAATTGGACTGGCACAGGACCCCAATGGCCTCCTGGCCAACCACTCAGTGGTACTCCTGTGGCTGGATCCATGGAAGGATAGAAACATCTGGAGGAGTAACGAGAGTGGCTTAGAGCACGGAAAGAGTAGGACCCAATCTCCGATGCAGAAGAGGATGACTCTCCTACCGCTGATCACAGGGTCCAGTTCCTGAGGGTGCCAGTGACCCCTGCTGAGGTGGAGAGGTCCGCCACAAGGCAAGCATTGTGGGTTTTCCCTTTGACAGTATGGAAGCGTGAGCTGTCATGGGTATGTGAGGATGGTCTGGTACCGAGCACTGTAACCATCCAGCCGCTTTCCCCATCCCCACCGGCACCGATAGTAACGAGTCTTGTACTGCTGGAAACACTGGTAATGACATCAAGGGGAGATGTCTGGCAGCCACAAATGCCTCCGGCATAGACTCTTCTGTCTCCAGACTCAGTGGTAGCTGCCAATCAGTACCGGCTTCTGTAGTACTGAGGCAGAGATGTGCTTGAGTTTAGGCTGGCAGACTTCGGTGCTGGGGATCATCCCCTTTTGGCAGTCTGATTTTATGCCCCTTCCTAGGCACAGGGGATGGGGATTGGTGCCAGAACTCTAATACAGTAAGAGAAGCACTCTTTACTGATGGCGGGGCACTCGGTACCGAGTCTGACAGGCTTGGCTCATCTGGAGGTCTCAGTGACACCTGCAAGAGCTGAAACTGTAGCTGGGCTGCCTGATCGTTATTCGTGCAACACTTAAAGTCCTTGCAAATTTGTCAACAGTCCTTGATATGAGCTTCCCCAAGGCACTCCAAGCAACTTGAGTGCGGGTAGCTCAGGGGTATAGCCTTATTCCTAGAAATGCAGGGCTTGAAGCTCAATGACCAAGGTATCCCTCAGCATCAGGGATGGATAGAAAAGCAGATAAACAAAGAAAATCTAACGAACGAACGAAACACTAGTAATTTTACTAATACTAACTATTTACAATATATAAAGAACTAATTCCACTGAGAGAACTTGTGAATGCAAGGAGAGCAGTTCCAATGTCTGTCACAGGTGGTAAGAAGGAACTGAGGGGGAGAGGGGTCAGCAGGGTGCTTTATACCAGCGCTATCAGCGTGTGGTAGCAGATGGCGCTTGAGTTGCCCCAAAGGGTACCAGTGAGGGGAAAATTTCTGGAGACTGTTGGTGGGGCATGCATACCCCAGGAGTGGAATGCACATGTGCAACCCCTTGAAGAAGAATCCCGTGTTGCTGCAGAGAGCACAAAGTGCTGCGATGGGACTGGGGTGACTAATGTGACTCTGATTTCAGCCCAAACTGTTCACTCAGCCCTGCCCTGCACTGTTGGTGCCCCTGGATCTGCTCAGCACCATGTGTGGCTGGGAGCCACTGCCCAGAGGCTCAATTGGGGGTAGATGTTCTTACCAAGCTTCTCACGCAGCTCCTGGCCTTCTGGGGCTAGAAGAAAAGGAGACCATTGTAGGTTCAGTGTTGTCGTTCTAAGCATAGTAACGTGGGGTTATTCTCTGGGTACATCTACACTGCAGCTGGGAGTGAGCGTCCCAGTTTGGGCAGGGAGACAAGTGCTAGCTCTGCTTGAGCCAGTGCTCTAAAAGTAGTTGGGTAGCCGGGGGCAGCATGTACAGTGGCCTTGGCTAGCTACTCATGTACCACTCAGACCACCTGAGTACATAGCCGGGCAGCTTCCCTGATCCACTGCCTCTGCCTCTCCAGCCACACTGCTTTTGTTATTGCACAAGCTCAATCTAACATGTGTCTGGATACCCCAGCTGGGAAGCTCCTCCCAGTGGCAGTGTAGACGTACCCACTGAGCCAAGGGTCTCAGAACTGACAGGACGTGTCAGACTAAACTGTTCTTAATGAACAAAGACAAGGTCCCAGATCAGCCCTTTAACAGAGCCCACAAATTGCCCCGGTGCCAGTACCCACAGCTGATGACACTGCCAGGAATGAGGGGAGGGAGCGTCACACCCGACCATGTATCCCGTAGAGAGAGACCTGCCCTGCTGCAGTCTGTCACCTGGCTTCCAACCTCTTATTTCTGTGCCATGGAATCCCTTTGTGGTGCTGATCTGCACAAGTGTGTAACTCTATGGTCAGTGGTGGGCAGGAGCTTAGCTGGGGAAGGGTCCATGGGGCTGTGTGGCACTGGATTTACCGTCCATCCCTAGAGACATGGAGTCAGGTTCTGTCCTGGCTCTTGTGAGAATAATGTGAGTGATGGGTCCTCACAAAGCCCATACAGAGCATAGTAGAGTTTGGAGTCTCTGTTCATTTGAACCCCAGGACTAGACTAGGAATGGCAGAAACAGGACAGGACTGAGGAGCTGAGGGCTGGAACAGCAAGGAAGCGGTGGGTGGGGACTGAGGGATGCCAACACAGCTGGGGCCAGGGAGGAACCCCAGGGCTGGGATAGCAGGGGGCTGCAGGCAGTGGGAATCCCTGCACAGCTCAGTTCCAGTGACCTGGCATGTATGGTCTGTGCAAGGGTGGGCAGGGAAGGGAGCAGGACTGGACAGGACTGGGGAGCTCAAGTCTGTATAAAAGGGAGGCAGTGGGTGAGCATTGAGGGGCACTGGCAGAGCCGTGTGCAAATGGGGAGCCCAGCACTGGCATAGCAGGGATTTTGCAGGTCAGAATTGAGATGTATCCACACACCTGCATGGAGGAAGTTTGCCTAACACCTGACTCAGGGGTTGTCTAACCAGCTCCATAGTTCGGCATATGGGTATGTGATTTGCTTTATGCACCAAAGTGCTGCACGGTAACTGCCCACTAAACGGTACCTAGTTTGGCCTGAAGGGGTGAAGCTGCCCCACATGGATTCTGCTGGTGGACACTAAATGGTATCTAGATCACACTGACGTAGTCCTCTTCAAATATGACTATATAAATATGAACTAGGAACCTTTCAGTTCACACCCACAGCATCCACACAGGATTGTTACAGGGCAGCACTTTGGTGTGTGCTGCTATTCACACCCTGTAATCTGAACAACTGGGCAATGTAAACCTAGCCTGAGTCCTGCCATTCCATATGCATTAAATGCACTCTCTGTTGTTAAGGACAATAGTGAAATGTGAGCTGCAAACACTGCCATGTTTCCTTATTTCCAGGGCAGGGGGAGATGATCATGAAGGTGACTGAAGTTCAGACAGTGCATGTGGTGATATTTCTATCCCATTATAGTATGAAAGTGCAGACACACATTTACTGGGGTTTAGCCAAGTACCTGCATCCAAAGCATTCTTCTCAGTCTCTGAAATGGGGAAGAGAAAAGGGTTAGACCCAGAGACACACACTGGGTGGTGCTGTACACTCCCTAATGACTGGGATTAGTCACAGATATCCCAGAGCCACACTCCCAGCCCCAGTGCTGGAGCCGGCAGGTTTGTCAGAAGCAGGGCTGGTGGTTTGTGATATGCACCAAGAGGGCAGAGACATGGGGAGTTTCTCACTCCTTAGTCCTTGTCTACACACACACTGGCACCAGTTTATCTAATTAGGTTACAAAATATGCCTTGAGTTAAACTGGTGCAGTGCTGTGTGTAGAACAGGCCTTGGGCTGGTGCAGCAGGGCCAGTAGAACCATGGGGCGGGGTCAGTGACCCCTCTGACTAGTTATGGAACAGCACTGATTGCTAGGGGAATCCCATCCAGCCCTCTGCAGCCGGTGGAATGGTAGCTGCAAGGGGGCATGGCAGAGGGCAAAGGAGATAAGAGGGGGATCCTCAGGGCTCTTCCAGGCTGTGATTGCTGGGAGAACCCCAGTCACTGTGCTGGCATATTATATCCATTCTCTGAACCTGTCATCTGTATTTCCCTGCGTGTGTGCGCAGTGCCCAGCAGAACGGGACAGCACCACTCAGCACCAACACAATGGAAACCAATATTGTTACTAAATATTAAAAATTTCACAGTGAAATAAATTAGATGTGTGGAGCTACAAACCGGTGCTGCTGCATCTATTACCACAGCTCAAGAGAGCAAATGTCACAGATTCATAGAGTTTCAGGCCAGAAGAGGCCATCAGATCATCTAGTTCGACCTGCTGTGCATCACAGGCCAGAGAATCTCACCCAGTTTCCCCTGCACTGAGCCCAATAACTTGGGTTTGGCTACAGAAGCTTCCAGACAGGTGCCCAGTCTGGAGCTGAAGCCATCAAGAGATGGAGAATTCACCACTGCCCTTGGGAGCTTGTGCCAGGGGTTAATCACCCTCCCATGGTCCTGTGCATTCAACAGCCACAGGGATGGAATCATCTCACATAGTGTCATTGACCTTGCTTTATTTTTCCTTTAAGGAGAAAGAGCCACTGAGCAATTGCCCAGGGTGGCAGAATCTGACCCAGAATTGTCACTGCAAACCCATCTCTCTGCTGCACCCATGTGCAGGGAATCTCACAAGCAATGACTGTTGGGTTTCCAC
>NW_020696002.1:213097-246109 GCF_002925995.2 Terrapene triunguis | reverse complement strand
GTGTGTGTGAGAATTTGGGGGAGATGAGGAACCACTAGACAGAGACCCCTCCGGCTCCATCCCTTTCAATGCACTGAGCCCACAGATAACACCAAGCAGTCACAGAGATCACACTACATTACAGGAGAGGGGGAGATGATCATAAATGTGACTGAAGTCCATATATTGTTTCTGGTGATTTTCCTATCTCATGATAGTGTGAAAGCACAATCATACGTTTATTAGGGATTCTCCAATTACCTGATATCAGACTATTTTCATTTTTCTCTGAAATGGAGAAGAGAACAGAATTAGACACAGAGACGCACTGTGTGATGCTGTGTGCCCTATAACTACTGGAGTTAGTTACAGACACCCCACAGCCACACTTCTAGCCCCAGTGCAGGAGCCAGGAGCTTTGATCGGAGCCAGGCTGGCGGTTAGTGATACACACCAACACACAGGGGCCCTGGGATTTGCAAAGCATCTAACCTTGATGGAAGACGTGGGTCTGGATCCCGATACAGCTCTGACATTCTCAACCCTTCTGTCTAAGGGGAATTCCTTTTCTGTGTTACTAACAGCCCCTTGGAGCATCCAAGCTATGCCCTCCAGATGTAACTAGGGGATGGATGTGCAGATGATTGGGGCTCACATATGGGATCTGACCTTGGCAACAAAGCATGGGACCATGAGCCACTTTCTGGGAAGTGGCCCAGAAGAGCCTTCACTCCAGCAGTCATCTATAGAAAGTGGCTGGCCCCCTCTGCAGCATCAGAACAATGTGATCGGCATTAGATTGTCAAAGGATTGTCTGTCGATGTAGATATAAGAGCAGGTAACTCTGCTTCTGCTGCAGAGAGCTCAGTGCTGCAATGGGACTGCAGTGACTTTAATTGGCTCCGGTTATCTGTTCACTCAGCCCTGCCTTGCTGTGCTTTTGTTTCTGCTCAGCACTCCAGTCAGATGCTGTAATGGGGAGGTGGATGATCTTACCATTCTTTTGGGGCAGGTCCTGGCATTCTAGGAAGAGACGAAAAGGATGGCTCATTCCAAGCAGAGTGACATGGGGCTGCTCCAAACTTTGGGGACATCACCATTACAGCTGGGAGTGAGCTTCCCAGTTTGGACAGACAGACATGTGCTAGTTCTGCTCAAAGTAGTGCGCTAAAAGTAGTAGAGTGGCTGGGGGTAGCATGTGGAATATCTTGGGCTAGCTACCCAAGTACAAATCTGTTGGGACCTCCTGGGTACATAGTCAGGTGACTATCCTGGTCCACTGCCCATGCTACCCACAGCTACACTGCTATTATTGGCACGCTATGTCAACAGCAGGGACCATGATTATTGAATGCTCATCTACATGACTTGTAGGAGCCAGTATCTTCCAACCCCCTCCCTGTGACTTGTGAACAGTCCCCAGATTGTGAAGCTCAGCTCTGACAGAGGATTCCAGTCCTGGGATCTGATTGGTGGAACTCCGGGAGCCCTGATTTGTTCCCTGCTTCTATTTAAACCAAGCACAGGACCAGGAAGTTACTTGTGCAACTGGGTTCCCCTGCTTAGTGCTGCCTCCCCTGTGCTAGCTGATCCTGCTGCCTGACTCTGACCTCTTGGTAGCCTGCCCTGGCCTGACTCCTGGCTTCTGACCCCTGTTCTTACCATTAGGCCTGACAACCCATGTCCCAGTTGTGATGACCTGCACAGACCACATATGCCACAGGAATGGGCCCAGTGCTGGCAGAATGGATCCAACTACCCAAATGCTACCCTCTAGAGCACCAGACACACTTGAGTGGCCACTCACCTTCAGGCAGACAATTACATGCAGAAAATGCCACACTCCAGACACTGCCCACAGAGCCCTGTTCTCTGATACATCGGCCTGAATAGTTAGATGGTAACTGCCAGCGATTCCAGGGGTTTATAACCAATGTTACCTTCTGTTCTTGAAGTGTCCTCAGTCTAGTGTGACAGGATGTCCCGATTTTATAGGGTCAATCCTGATATTTAGTACTTTGTCTTATACAGGCACTTATTACTCCCCACCCCCATCCTGATTTTTCACACTTCCTATCAGGTCACCCTACCTCAGTCTTATCCTACTGATTGTACAAAGGTGAGGCTGGTTATCAGCCTGCTGTCAGGGGAAGCCCGAGACTGGGACTCCCCTTCCTGGAAGGCGACAGCCCATTTTCAACCTTCCGTCTAAGGGGAATTCCTTTTCTGTGTTACTAACAGCCCTTCGTAGCAACAAAGCTACGCACTCCAGGCTTAACTAGATGAGGCATATGTCGATTATTGGAGCTCAGATCTGGTATCTGACCTTGGCAACAAACCATGAAAATGGAAGTCGGAGTCCAGTCTCTTGCTCATTTCTACATTCTGCGAAATGATCTAGAAGAGCCTGCGCTCCAGTAGTCATCTAAGAAAGTGGCTGGGCCCATTCTACCACATCAGAACGATGTGATTGGAATTAGATTGTCAAAGGCCAGGTGATACCAGTCTGTCTATCCATATATGATAGCAGGTAACCCTGTGTCTGTTGCAGACAACTCACAGTTCTGCACTGGTTCTGGGGTGACTTTAATATCAGATTTTGGCCTCAGATTCAGTCTGCCCTGCGGTGTCACTTTTTTCTGGATCTGATCAGCTCCACATGTGTCTGTGAGCCTCTGTCCAGAGGCTCTTATGGGAGGTGGATGAACTTACCAATTTTCTTCCTCAGCTCCTGGCATTCTGGGGAGAAAAAAGGAAACTGTCATAGCTTCAGTGTAGACCACTGTTTGCAGAGTGTCTGGGGTTGTTCCAAACATTGGGGATATTCTACACTGCAGCTAGGAGGATGCTTCCCAGCTCAGGTACACAGACGTGTTAATTTTGCTTTAGCTATTGTACTAAAAGCAGCAGGATAGCCAGGGGGTAGCATGGGCTAGCTGCTCAATTACAAACCCATCCAGATCTTGTGGGTACATACTCAGACAGCTATTGTGAGCTACTCCCCATGCTACCCCCCAGATATGGTGCTATTATTAGTCCACCGACTCAGCAGCAGGGGCTTTGGGAATTAAACTCTCGTCCATAGGCCTCCTGGGAACCAATATGTTCCAATCTCCCACCCAGTGACCTGTTAATAATCACCTGAATGCGAAGCTCAGCTCTGACTGAGAACTCCAGTCCTGGGATCTGATGGTGGAACTACTGTTTGGTTGCCTGCTTATATTTAAACCAAGCATGGAACCAGGAAGTCATCTGTACAGCTGGGTTTCCCTGGCTCAGGGCTGCCTCCCCTGTGCTACCTGCTCCTGCTGTCTGACCCGATCTCCATATAAGCTGACCTTGCTGCCTTCGGACTCTCCATCTTCCCTTCAGCACTGTCTCAGACTCTGATCTCCTGGTAGCCTGACCTGGCCTGGCTCCTGGCTTCTGACCCCTGTTCTCACCACTAGCACTGACCACACACGTTCTGGTTGTGACAGTTTGGATAGACAATGTAGGCCACAGGAGTGGGCCCGGTAGTGGCAGAATGGATCCACCTAATCAGCTGCTGCCCTTTGGAACAATAACTCCCTTGAGTGGGCCACCTGCCTTCAAGCAGAAAACCAAGCCTTGCAGGCCCATGTCATACAGCTGACCTCAGAGAAAACAGCTCCCCCATACCTCAGTCTTGACTGGAACACATTTTGAGCTCTGCCTGAGGGCACCCCACTTGCAGGTTCCTGTCCAGTTGCACATACCCCGGAAGCCCCAGCAATATCTGTCACGCTGGACCTCATTGACTCACGCACAGCTGACTGCTTTATAAACCCAGCACCGGCCCAGATCCTGCAGAATCACCTGCACTCCAAGACCTCATAGAGAATATTGATGGTTTTCCTTTTGTATTTTGGTCCAGAAAGCGAGGAAACCACTCCCCTGGAGGGCATGATTCATGGAAATGTGCTCCCCCTTGCCTGTTCACATAATACCGCACAATGGTATTGTCAATAAGTATGTGAACCACTGAGTCACTGGTACAGTCCCAAAAATCATAGCATGCATTGTAGATGGCCCGAAGCTCCAGCACATTGATATAAAGAGAGGACTTCTGCTCCAACTGTAAACCTTGGACTTTCAGCAACCCCAGATGTGCTCCCCAGCCCAAAAGGGAGGTGTTTGTGAAAACAGTCCTGGTTGGTAAGGGCCAGACAAAGGGAACACCCTGACAAACATTCTTGAGAAGCATCCAGCACTGCAGTGAGTCCAAGGCCAGTGGAGGGAGATGGAACAATCTGTCTAAGGTGTGAAGAGTTGGACAATAAACTGTGCTGAGCCACGCATGAAGGGGGCGAAGCTGCAGCCTTGTGAATTGGACCACCTACATGCAAGCAAACATATGGCCCAAGAGCCTTAATCACATCTGAGCTGTCGTGGAAGGCTGAGACTGCAGACTGAGGTAAAGGTAGCAAATCGCCTGAAGGTGGTTGGTCAGCACAAATGCCCTCAAACTCGTAGGCACTATTAGTCCAACTAATCCATATGCACAAAATTCACTCTCCGTTATTAAGGATGACACTGAAATGTTAGCTAAAAACACTGCAGTGTTTGCACATTTCTAGGGGAAGAGGAGATAATCATGAAGTTGTCTGAAGTCCAAATATTCCGCATGGAAATTTTCCTATCTTGATATAGTCTGGAAGAACAGATGCAGTTTACTATCAATTGTCCAATTACCTGACGTCAGGGTGTGCTTCTCTTTCTCCGCAGTCTCTGAAATGGGGAAGAGAAAAGAATAATAGAATCAAAGAGTCATAGGACTGGACGTAACCTCGAGAGGTTATCTAGTCCAGTCCCCTGCACTCAAGGCAGAACTAAGTATTAACTAGACCATCCCTGACAGGTGTTTCTCTAATCTGCTCTTAAAAAGTCTCCAGTGAACGAGATTCCACAACCTCCCTAGGCAAGTTATTCTAGTGATTAACCACCCTGACACGTAGGAATATCACTAGAAATTGCACTGTCAGAGGTTATGGAGAATAATTCTGCTCCCTCCTCCTTGTAAACATTTTGTATTTACTTGAAAACTGTTGTCATGTCCCCTCTCTGTCTTCTCTTCGCCACATTAAATAAACCCATTTTTTTCAATCTTCCCTCATAGGTCATGTTTTCTAGATCTTTATATCATTTTAGTTGCTTTTCTCTGGACTTTCTCCAATTTGTCTACATCTTTCCTGAAATGTGGCACCCAGAACTGGACACAATACTCCATTTGAGGCTTAATCAGCACGGAGTACAGCGTAAAATTTTCTTCTTGTGTCTTGCTTACAACACACCTGCTAATGCATCCCAGAATGATGTTTGCTTTTTTTGGAACAGAGTTACACTGTTGACTCATATTTAGCTTGTGATCCACTATTACCCCCAAATCCCTTTCTGCAGTAATCCTTCCTAAGCAGTCATTTCCCATTTTGTTCTGTGCAGCCAATTGTTCCTTCCTTAATGGAGTTCTTTGTATTTGTCCTTATTGAATTTCATCCTATTTACTTCAGACCATTTTTCCAGTTTGTCCAGATCATTTTGAATTTTAACCCTATCCTCCAAAGCTCTTGCAATGCCTCCAAGATTAGTTTTGTCTCCAAACTTTATAAGTGTACTCTCTATGCCATTATCTATATCACTGATGGAGATATTGAACAGAACCGGACCCAGAACCAATCCCCAGAGACCTTACTCGATATGCCCGTCCAGTTTGACTGTGAACAGCTGATAGCTACTCTCTTAGAACAGTTTTCCAACCAGTTATGCACCCATCTTATAGTAGCTCCATCTAGGTTGGAATTCCCTAGTTTGTAAGAAGTTCATGCGAGACAGTATCAAAAGCCTAATTAAATTCAAGATATACCACATTTACTACTTAGCCCCATCCACAAGGCTTGTTACCCTGTCAAAGGAAGCTATCAGGTTGGTTTCACATGATTTGTTCTTGACAAATCCATGATGACTGTAATTTATCACTTTATTATCTTCTAGGTGTTTGCAGATTGATTGCTTAATTCTGAGCTCCATTATCTTTCCAGATACCAAAGTTAGGCTGACTGGTCTGTAATTCCCTGGGTTGTTCTTATTCCCATTTTTATAGATTGGCCCAATATTTGCCCTTTTCCAATACTCTGGAATCTCTCCCATCTTCCATGACTTTTAGAAGATAATCGCTAAACGCTCAGATCTCCTCAGTTACCTTTTTGAGTCTTCTAGGGTGTCTTTCATTAGGCCCTGGTGACATGAAAACATCTAACTTCTCTAAGTAAATTTTAATTTCTTATCCCCCTATTTTAGCCTCTGGTCCTACCCCATTTTCACTGGCATTCACTATGTTAGATGACAAATCTCAACTAACCTTTTAGGTGAAAGCTGAAACAAAAAAATCACTCAGCACTTCTGCCATTTCCACATTTTCAGTTATTCAGAATTAGACAGAGAGATGCGCTGAATGATGCTGTGTGCCCCAAAATGAAGGGGTTAGTTACAGACTCCCCCCAAGCCACACTTCCAGCCCCAGTGCAGGAACCAGCAGCTTGGACAGGAGTGGGGCTGGTGGTTAGTGATATGTAGAAACACGCAGGAGCCCTGGGATTTGCAAAGCTCTAACCTTGATGGAAGATGTGGGTCTGGATCCCGATACAGTTCTGACATTCTCAACCCTTCTGTCTAAGGGGAATTATTTTTCTGTGTTTTAACAGCCCTTTGGAGCATCAAAAGAACATAAGAATGACCCTGCTGGGTCAGACAAAAGGTCCATCTAGCCCAGTATCCTGTCTTCCGACATTGGCCAGTTCCCCAGAGTGAATGAATAGAACAGATAATCATCAAATGATCCGTCCCGTCACTCTTTCCCAGCTTCTGGCAAACAGAGGCTAGGGACACCATTCCTGCCCACCCTGGCTAATATCAAAGGTACACGCTTCATCTACAACTAGAGGATGGACATGCAGATGGTTGAGGCTCACATCTGGGATCTAATCTTGGCAACAAAGCATGGAAACATGAACCACATTCTGGCCCAGAAGACCTGCACTCCAGCAGTCATCTATAGAAAGCGGCTGGCCCCCTCTGCAGCATCAGAACAATGTGACTGGCATTGGATTGTCTAATGATTGTCGGTCCATGTAGACATAAGATCAGGTAACTGTTTCTACTGCAGAGAGCTCAGTGGTGTAGTTGGACTGCAGTGACTTTAATTGAATCCGATTATGGCACAAACTGTTCACTCAGCCCTGCTTTGCTGTGCTTTTGTATTTGCTCGGCACTCCGGTCAGCTGCTGCCCTCTGGAGCAATAACTTGCTTTAGTGGGCCGCCTACTTTCAGGAGATAACCAAGCCCTGCAGTCTCAGGTCCTTCAGCTGACCTCAGAGAAAACAGCTCCCCCACACCTCAGTCTTGACTAGAACACATTTTGAGCTCTTCCGGAGGACACCCCACTTGCAGGTTCCAGTCCACTTACATTTACCCAGTGTGGAAGTAGAGAAAGAACTGACAGGGATTTAAAGGGGATGTGAATGCAAACAGGCTAGCTGTTAGCAAGAGTCAGGCTAGCTGTAACCCTAATAACGCAAGATTTGTAGAAGCAAAGATTGTGTGAAGTGAGTGGGAAAGAACTGTGTGAGAAGTTGTTGCGACCTTGTGTAGATAAATATGGAATGTAGACTAGAGTCTAAATAGATGTGAAAAATAAGATATCAGGATGACGTATGTATAAACAAAATGCAACTGTTGCCCATTATTGTCTGTAACAAAAGGTATAAATGCTTGTCTTAATTGTTTATCTTTTGAGAGACCTGCATAGGAGGGGAAAACCTTGTGTCCTAGTGCACTCTCTCCCTCTATGCAATTGCTTGAGAATAAAGTATCTGACTTTGCTGCACCCAAAAAAGAGAGTGAGAACTCTGTTTTTCTCCGACAATTTGGGGGCTTGTCCGGGATGGCAATGCCCGCTGAGACAGCAGCAACTGCTGCGTACTGTTCCCCTTTGAACCCCATGGCGCCACAATAGAGGTAGGAGACCTTTTGAAATTGGAATATCGGAGGAGGACTGTCCATGTGGCCATCTGTCCCTGTTGGGCTTATGCCATCTGAACTTATTGACTATGCAGCAAGATCAGATGTAGAGCGGTGCTGGGGAACTCTTTTGCCACCCTGAATAAGGTTAGTTTGAAGTGGTACTGAGGACTTAGTTTGCCACCCTCAATAAGGTAGTTGTATGCGGTACTGGGGACTATAGTTTGGCCACCTCCAATAAGGTTAATGCATAAGGGAAATGCATTAGGTTAATGCACCGGTGCAGAGGGGTTGTGCTAACGCCCTCAGAGAAGAACACAGGTGTGTTCAGTCCAGACAGAGGGGTTGTGGTGACGCCCTCAGGTTGAAAAAGGAAAAAAAAAGATAAAAAGAGGAGAAAACTGATCCATCGTGGTATTTAGAAACAGAGGCCTTAGTGTGTGTGTGTGTACACCAGTGTGAATGTGAGTCACCGGAAGACGCCCAGAGTATTCTGCAAAGCTGTCGGCTCATGACCAGAAATATTCTAAAGCAAGCCTGGTGACTCCGTCTAGAGGATCGGTAAAGGATCAGACCCACGGTGGGCTGCCCCTGCCTGGCATTGTCCGGCAAGGGAGCTGCCTGGGTTTAGGATTGTGTGAACCCATCTTCCCTCCCATTTCCTCTCCGTGTGAGCCACTGACAGTCTGATCATCTCACTGGAAGCAATGAGAGTAAGCAGCGCCATCTCTTGGAGACTAGCCAATGCTCTTTGCTGAAGGGAGGTGTAGGAGGGTTATGGCCATCCTCATTAACCTCTCCTGTGTGAGTGCCCCGTAAGGTGAGACCCTTAGTTTATGAGCCTCTACCGGACAGGGCGTTCTCCCTGTGTGTGTGATTGGAAAATGGGTGGGGGACAGTCTAAGCATTCCCTCTCACCCCCTAAGGGTACCCCAGCTTATTTCATGTACGTACATTATGGTCCTAAAACCTGCAGATATTTAGACAATTGGAATCTTTACACGCGTGAAAATCCATCTAAACAATGCCCTCCAAAAGGTACCTTCAATCTAGATAAGATCATACATCTCAGAGGAGCTTTTAATCACCAAAAAGCCTCTGACACACAATGGGAGCAATTTGTCTATTGAGGAAAGGAACGGGTTAATTTGAAATTCAGCTTAGCCTAGAGATAAAGAGAAAGCTGCTCTGCATTCAAGGTCAAGAATCAATGCAGATCATGCCAAGTACAATGAAAAACTGCTTTCGGCCCCAGCTGGCTGTGAAAAAATATAGACAGAGGCAAACCAAAGGCAATACAAGTTACAGGACTGAGATTACATTTGCAAAGCTTAACTGTCCAGTGAGATCCAACAGTCTGCCTTTGCGACCCTGGAGCTGGTGTGGTTTGGTGATGCTGAAGAAGCCACAGGCAGTCAGCCTGGACTGGTATCTCTGAAAGAAACGCCGCAGGAGACCCCAGGGTGTAAAAGAACAGCCCTCCCAAGAATGGAAGCAAGTTGGAGATTCTGTACAAGCTGTATACAGGATAATCTCCCATCCACCTCTCCCTCTTCTCTGGACATTATACACAAACGTGGCCAGTCTGGACGTATGTGTGTGAGTATGAAAGTGGCTTAGGGCTTGGGACAGTAATGTTTTTTCCCCCTGAGTGATGTGGGAGTGTTCCCAACACTCTCTGTTGTTGTTTTATTATTTTATTAATGAAGCTTTAACATTCAGTCATATGGTGTGTTTTCTTTAACTTCCCCCAACGATCCTGCAGTGTCAGCCTGATCACCTGACATGAAGGATAGATTGGTAACAGAAATCTGTCACAGTTTGATGGAATTTGAGAAGGGGAGAGCACTGCAGAATGCACACCATCTATTTGTTTTGCCCTTGTTATTTTATGTTTGCTTTGCTTGGTACTGTTAGTGTTATATGTTGAGGACTGCATAATTAAAGGTGTGCCCACTCTCAGCCACAGTAAGTCTGAGAAACGGAGAGGGGTTTAGCATTCCTCTCTCCACCCCGGTTGACTGGGAAGGGTGTCAGGTGGATCTACCCCAGTCGTGGTAGGACTGGGCAATAGAGAAATTGGAGAAAAGGGAAGAGATGTGTACTTGATAACTAGAATTGAGCAATTAAGAGCATAGATCATGAACCAGGCAGCAACTCAAACCTACCCCCAGGGCAAGTTGCAAGCCTTGAGACAGGACTTCCAGGCAGAAAAGGAAGCACTGGCTAAGCAAGTACCGGCCCTTCAGGGACTTGTCAAAATTTAACCATTTGTGCTCAGCATACGCTGTAACAGTAGTGTGTTTGCCACAAAGAAGAAATTGAATAGTTGAACGCCAATGGGCCATGCATTTTTGCTCAGATGGCAAGCCTCCTGAGGGAGGACTCAGGTAGCCTTGTGAGTAAGAATGTTTAAGGGAAGAGACCAGGAAGGGTGGGGGCTGGTTGAGAAGCCCACCCTCCTAGCTATATTAGTAGTGGAACAAGCCGGCGCCCATGGAAGGGATCGTTCAGTGAGAAAAGCAGGATCGGGCCCAAGCGGGCAGGCAACAGATAGAGAGATTGGAAAACAGGTTGGAAACTTTGAGGGCATAGTGGAAGGAAAGGAGTAAGTAATTATAAGCATGGGGATTTCAAATCCCCAGGACAATAATTGGAATGGTAAAATCTGAGTTGATTGGGTGTTGTTTTGGGAGACAAGCAAGAGATTTAAGGAAAGAGAGTGAGAAGTTAACTCTGTAATTGCTAGAGGGAATCAAGCAGTGAAACCTGGTAGGAATGTCTGTAAGTAATCCAGGCAAGAGGTTATTTAAGTGGAATTATTCGACTATGAATAAGTTAGTTGAATTTGCTGAAGAACACTCCTGCTGTGTACAATCTGTGTTTTATAAGTTTGAGATGAATTGGTATTGTTTAAAGTTGCAAAACCGAGAATACTTTTGCCAGACACAGGAAACTAGTTGTTTAATATGGTATTTACCATTTAATCCTTAAGGTAACTTAATGCTTTACAAGATTTAAAATGTTTTAAATAAAGACCAAAGGTTGTGGCTGCAGCAGGGTAGTCAAAGCCAGGAGAATAAAAGATTTGAATTTGTTTTTGGGTAACAAAATAGCAGATAAAAGGTCTGGTAAAGAGAGAGAAGGACAGTGCCCCTGGCTCTGTGTGGTCGAGCTGTCACTTTACTAGGGGTGCATGGAGATTTTGTAAGCACAAAAGAAACAGTTACACCTTGTGTAGAAATTAATGTGACTAGTGTTGTGGAAGTTGAATTATGGAGGAAATGTGCATTTTCCCCAGAACATGTGCAGTGTATATTGTAGCAGGGGTAAAAGAAATGCAGACCTACCATGCTATTTAATAAAAATCATATTGGAACTCCAAAGGGAGCTACAATAGGTTGTGTTGTCTTTTTCAGATCGCTGTGTGTTTGAAAACAGGAGTTAAAAGTTAATTGTGTCCCTTTTTAAGTAAGAATCTTTAAACTGTGGATAGCTTTGGATCCAGAAGCAAGCCAGAAAGCATCTTTATTAATGCAAATTACCTAAATGATAAAGATAGAAACCATTGAAACCTGGGCTGCCTATGAAACAAATGCAAGAAAATATGGGTAATTCCTCTGTTTTGCCTGCAATTAATAAGGGTATTTGTATAAAAAAGAAATATTTTAAGCAATGACTGACTGCCCCAGAAGGGGTAGACCTCTGTTCTTTTGTCTTTCAGAAAATCAGAGAAAACTGATGCCAGCTGAAAAGCAATCAACATACTGGCACAATAGGAATTATGTTCTGTGTTCTATTTCCTGTCTTGTGGTATTTGTCTCGTGGTCAGAATTGTTGTGTTTAATATTTTCATAAGACAGTCTAGTTCAAAATTAAATAGAAGAGTTAAATCAAAAAGCAGATACTTGTTTTATTCAACTTGGAATACAAAGTGTTTGGATAAATCAGGAAAATGTGATATACAAAAGTCTAATACATTTGCTTAAGTAAGAAAAAAGAAATTTCATTGACCAGATCTTTTAATTGAAAAAAATGTTGTTAAACTTTGCACACCAACAGTCTTTGGAAGCAAGGACATGAAAGGTTAACCCACTCCCCATATTGCACATGGGATCCTTCTGGCTACCTCAGATTTCTAGCCAGAGGGCTGGGGAGGGAGGAAAGCTATTGGACACCAGAGGTTGTACTGAATGAACTCCTCAAAAGTGGGTGTGCCCGTCCTGGCTTGTTGCTCCAAAGCTCTGTAATAAAGTTATTTTACTGGAAGGGTATATGTGGCATACATTGAATAATAAGACTAATGTACTGTATAATGGCAATGTGTATGTGTTCATTGTTGGGAAAAGGTGTATGAGTGAAGAGTGGAAGTTTCCTTTGTAGGTTAAAGAAGCCAAGAAGGGGAGAAGGAAAAAGAACACTGCTCAAGGCTGGGACTTGGCTGACAGCCAACAAAAGGGGTGGGGGCTTGAATGTGCCCAAGCAGCTGTAAAATCTGAAAAATACTGCCAGGCATTAATTAAATGTGTTAGGTTTCTTTTCTCACAGGTAAAAGAAGCATTACCTAAAGACCCTAGCAACCCTGCCATTCATTGAAACCAGGAGACTGAGTCTGCGTAAGGTCCACCAATGAAAGACTGCTTTGGCTCTACACTGGAAAGGCTCTTACCAAGTCTGGCTGACTACCAACACCGCTGTGAAGTGCCAAGGACTGACTGTCTGGACCCATGCTTCTTACTGTAAAAAGGCCCCTCTGTCTCGAGATAATTCCACTCCTACTATTGATCAGCCTGTCTCTCCTTCTCGTATTTCTTTTCCTCCTTCTGAACAACAGGAGAATAGGACAAGGTGATGTGCTGGTAACCTCCCCATTGTCCACTGACAGAGCTAACCTGCATTCAGTATTTGCTACAGAAACCAAAGCACTACAGGTGATGTGCTGGTAACCACTCCCTTGTATGATGCTGAACCACGACTGTTTCAGGAAAATTGAAGAAGGAGCACTCGCTCCATTGAAACCACCAAAGTTCAGGGATTCCTGTCTACAAAAGACATTAAGAACTGACCCTGGTGAAGAAACAAAGAATTATACACTGGCAGGAAGAAATTTGTGGGACCCATGCTTGGGAATGGGGTATTGATTGGATTTTGGGGTTTATTCTACAGGCTATGCCCTGTGTTTTTGGATATGTGCCTTCTGCATGTATTGCCCTCCCTAACTGGATTTTAAATGACAAATACCAAAGGCACCTTGTTGCCACTGCCACTGCCATCTCCTCCATTACACTATTATCCCTGTAATACATCCAAATACAGACAATGCCATATATTTGATAAAACCCAATGGCCAAGGCCTTCACATCTTAGTGATTCACTGAAATTTTGTTCAAAAAGATTTTTTTTTTAATTCAGAATAGTTCATATGAGAGAACAATTGAATGGAAAACAAATGGATCAGTGGAAATACAAATATATAATACCCAAAGAGTTTGCTCTGCCATTGGGAATTTTACCTGTACTGAAATTATTCCAGTAATTAGTAATTTAACCTGTACCATATTACAATATACCCCTTCTTATGCCATTAATGCTAATGCCTCTCCTATATATATGAAGGCGTTCAACCAACAGATGTGGTATAGTACTGTATCAAAGAGAGATGTATTAGTATATTGATGGACTGTGATTAATACTACACTAGGGACTGTCAAATTTACATTGCTCTTATCCAGTTTCCAGATCATCTATACATACCTAAATTGCTCACGGGGGGCTACCATTAGATTAGCACAACAGAGGGCCTTGGTTATTTCCTCTAGAAAGAAGAGGGACTTGGCTGGACACCTATGGGATGGTGCAAATAGTGCAGCAGCAATTTGGAATATTTTTAGAAGCCAAAAACATGATGAGAAATTAGGACAACTAGAGAAGGCCACTGGCCTTATTTCTGGGGCACAGCTGGAGTTGGTGAATTACATGTTATTTCTGTCCTTAGTTCAATTACCCATAAGTTGCTGACAGAGATGGTATTGAAGATCACTAAGGCTGGGAAGGTATTGCAGTGGGATTTGGCATGTTCAGAATTCAAGATTTCCTGAATGACCAGCTGATGGCCATTCAGAGTGATCTTGAGCATGAGGCAGAGCCTACCCTTACAGATACCTCAGGAATGCCATCTGATATGTGGCCATGGAGACATACTTGGAGATTTTCAGGATGGAGTTGTATATACTCGCAGTGCTCCTCCCAAGCATATGGGCCGGTAGGAGGGGTGTGGGCTCCCATATACCAAATCCTGCTGGGTCCATGGGGAGAATGCATGTGGGACTGGATTATTCACCATGATATCTGGTAGATTAGACCACCTGGTAATGCCTAGCTGATTTGTTGTTAGTGCTCCTGGAATAACACCCAACATTGGGATGGGGATAGGGAGTCAATGGACATTTTGGCCATTAGAATCCCCACAGCTTCAGTGTACATGTAAACTGAAGCCAGGGGAAGTTCTCACTGTTCATGACAACGTTTGCTGGGAGGGTAGGGTACAAGGAACTACCCTGACAGGACACTTACTTTTTCAAGCTAATGATAGCTGTGTGTATGTTGAAGCCACCACGTTGTGAGATATATAATTTAATCTCACTACTGCTACAGGCAATCATATTATTTACTGGTCTGCAAATAGAATTTTACAAGTAGCCCTTAGGTTTCAGGTACCCTTTAATTGGACTAGTTTAGTGTCTGATTGATATCAAAATTTGCTTTCACTATTACCAGAGGTTCAAAGAATCTCTGAATTACAAGGGCAAATTCACATGCTTCAAAATATATATCAAGTTGAAAAGAATGCATTTCATACAGCTTATAGAGTGTCTACTTTATATACTAAGTATGATGTATTGTGCGTTGTGACTAAAACTGTACAATAACCCCATCATATTATTACTGTGGGAATGTTACTGCTTTTATTGTTGTTATTTGGTTTAGGATTATGTTATTGTTGTTGTAAAGGATGTGATAATAGTAATACCTTTCATGTCCATGTTAATCATGCATTGTCATTACATCCAATCAAAACCCCTAAGGTTGAAGCATCTGATGTAGAATCTGAAATCCAAGGCTTAATGCAAATAGAGGGTTGAGAATATTTGTTGTACTAGAAGTACAAAAGGGGGGAGGTGTGGAAGTAGAGAAAGAACTGACAGGGATTTGAAGGGGATGTCAATGCAAACAGGCTAGCTGAGAGCAAGAGTCAGGCTAGTTGTAACCCTAAAAACGCGAGATTTGTAGAAGCGAGGATTGTGTAAGGTGAATGGGAAAGAACTGTGTGAGAAGTTGTTGCGACCTTGTGTAGATAAATATGGAATGTAGACTAGAGTCTAAATAGATGTGAAAAATAAGATATCAGGATAACCTATGTAAAAACAAAATGCAGCTGTTGCCCATTATTGTATGTAACAAAAGGTATAAATGCTTGCCTTAATTGTTTATCTTTTGAGAGACCTGCGTAGGAGGGGGAAACCCTGTGTCCTAGTGCACTCTCTCCCTCTATGCAATTGCTGAGAATCCAGTCTCTGACTTTGCTGCGCCCAATAAAGAGAGTGAAAACTCTGTTTTTTTCCGACACCAGGAAGCCCCAGCAATATCACGCTGACCCTCATTGACTCACGCACACCTGACTGCTTTATAAACCCAGGAGAATCCCCTGCAATCCAAGGCCACTTCTGATCTCATAGAGTCTATTGACGGTTTTCCTTTGTCTTCTGGTCCAGTACGAGTGGAAACCACTCCCCTGGAGAGCATGATTCAGGGACACCAAAAAACTTTACAATTCTGTGCGATTACCTCCCCGCATTTTCCCCTGATCCGCACTATTTACTGGCTAACCCTCCACAATCCTTTCATTTGGTGGCAACCACAAAGACCACCTTTGAGGAATGGTGGCACTACCTGGAAGGAGTTCGTCACCCAGTGTAGATATTCAAAAAAAAAAAAGTTTTTTCCCCCAGTTAGCTGTGTGTGTGCGCAGCACACCACAGCTGGATAATTTCGCCAAGAAGTACCATAGAGGGGTGGTGCTTGCACCTCATGGCAGTAGCCCATCCCCTGGCTATATGAGGCCTCACTAATGTGCCCCCCCTCAATTCCTTTGCACCAATTGGCCAGTGATTAGATTGATACAGAGGGGACAGAGGGTGTGTGTGGAATACATGTCTGCATCATGTCTCAAGGAACCACAGTTAAAATAAGTAACCTTTTCTTCCTTGAGTAGATGCAGTTGTGCATTCCACTTAGGTGACTCACAAGCAGTAAACCCCCCTCCAAGGGGCAGAGCTTTGAATCTACCTAAACAAGGAGCACAGGGCCGCCCTACCAAAACTTGCATCCACCCTGGAAGATGCTGTAATGGCATATGGTTCATAAATGAATAGATGGATGATCGTATGGCAGCCTTCCAAATGTCCAATATGGAGACATCGCTGACAAATGCTATTGACATAGTCTTCACTCTCATTGAATAAGCTCTCACCTGCTGAGGGGCCACAGTCAAAGCTATTTCATATACAGTCTTAATACAGGCTGTTATCCATTTGGAGATAGTCTGGGAAGAGACCATTTGACCTTTCATACAATCTGCATACAACACAAACAGGCAAGGCAAAGCACAAAATTATTTAGTCCTGTCCAGATAGAAGTCTAGACATCATTTTACAGCCGGTGTGTGGAAACTCTGCTCCTCCAGAGATGAAGGCAGCTGAAGAAAGAACAAAAGTAAATATACCACCTTGTTCAGATGAAACTGAGAAACAACTTTAGAGAAAAACATTGGGTATGGTTGTAGAGTCATTTTGTTTTGGAAGGATTGTGTATAAGGGGGCTATGGCATCAGAGGTTGCAACTCACAGACTCTCTTTGACCTTGCACATGTTATAGCTACCAGGAACACAGTTTTCTGACACAAAAGTGGAAAGGGACAAGGTGCCAGGGGCTTGAATGGAGGTCCCATCAAAGCTGCTAGGGCCATGTTAAGGTCCCAAAGAGGAACTGGGTCTCAGACCAGAGGATGGAGATGAAGAATCCCTTTTAAGAAACTTGCTGCCATGGTATTAGCCATGCAGCAGCCATGTCGTGAGATGCAGGGAGCTGAGCGCAGAATGGAAGGTGCAGCAATGATTTTGTGTTAGTAGGTTGGGATGGAGAGGAAGGGGTATTGGAGGCTGAACTGACAGTGCAAGAAGGTCAGAGAACCAATACAGCCTCAGCCATGCTGGGGCAATGAGGATCAGCTTGGTTTGGTCCACCACAGTTTTAAGTTGACCTGTACCCCATTGGGATCAGAGGAAAAGCATTCAGGAGAGCCAAATTCCAGCTGAGATGGGAAGCATTCAATGGGGAACCTGGACTGAGGCCTCCTCAAGAGAAGAATAGATGGCATTTCCTGTTGTCCCTTGTAGCAAACAGGTGATCATTGGAATGCCCCAAGCTGTGAAGATGGAACAATCTGTGTAAGGTGCGAAGAGTTGGACAATAAACTGTGCTGAGCCACGCGTGAAGGGGGCGAAGCTGCAGCCTTGTGAATTTGACCACCTGCATGCAAGCAGACTTGTGGCCCAAGAGCCTCAAGCACTTCTGAGCTGTCGTGGAAGGCTGAGACTGCAGACTGAGGCAAAGGTGGCAAATCACCTGAAGGAGGTTGGTCGGCAGAAATGCTCTCAAACTCATAGGCACTATTAGGGCCCCAGTGAACTCTATTTTCTGAGTGGGAACCAAGGTTAACTTCCCGGTGTTTAGGATGAGATCCAGATAGTTGAGCAAGCACAGTGTAGTCTTGATGTGAGAAAGGACTTCCTCTCTGGACCTGCCCCTCAGTAACAAGTTGTCTCAATACAGGAAGATGTGTATCCCTTTCTTTCTGAGATAGTCCATGACAATAGCCATACATTTCGTAAAAATCTGAGGGGCAGAAGAGAGGCTGAAGGGAAGAACTGTGTACTGAAAATGGTGCTCCATCAGGACGATCAGAAGGAATTTTCTGTGCCTTGGGAAAAATTGGCACATAAAAGTAGGCATCCTGAAGGTCCAGGGCAGTAAACCAATCGTTGTGAGACATCACAGAGAGGACAGTTGATAGATTGACCATTTGGAACCTCATGAACCTGATATATTTGTTGATGTCACAAACATTGAGAATGGGCCTTACCCTTCCCTTAAATTTGGGCACCAGAAAATACTGGGAATAGAAACACTGACACTGGTGTTCCAGCAGAGCCTCCTGCACTGCTTCCAACATGAGCAGAGAGCAAACCTGCTCGAGAAGGAGTATATGGTGAGAGGGGTCCCTGAAGAGGGACGGGTAGGGATGGAGAGGATCTGGATGGCATGACTTGATCTGGCGGTGCTTAGGACCCAGCTGTTGGTGGTGATTGAGCCCCTAGCATGTAAAAGCAAGCCAGATGGTCTCCAAACAGAGGGGGCAGGGGGAGAGAGCAAGACATTCTCATGGTCATTGCCAACGCCAACACTCTTACTGAAATATCCACAACATCCAGCCCGGACTTCAAAGAACTATTAGCTACCAAACAGCCTTCAGTGACATATGCTCAAAATTCCTCCCTCGAAGCCTCAGGCAGCTGGTCCGTGAATTTAGACATAGCTATCTAGTTGACAAAGTCATACTTGGACAATAGTGCCTGCTCATTGGCAATTCACAACTGAAAGGAAGAGGAGGTGTAGATCTTTCTGCCCATTGTGATTCTGTATAAAAATGACTAATATACTAATGCAGTCACCATGGGTACAAAGTTGCAATAAATCTTATACAAAGTTTGTCAAGTAAGGTATCACTAGAATAGGTATTAATTGATAAGTATGTTCATCTTGTTTATATGCATGTATCATCTTTGAATCTGAAGTTATGAATATTCTCTAGGTATTTGTATCTCAAACACGTGTTTTGTTCTTGGGTGGCACCCTCCAGATGGGTTTACATCAGGGTTAGACAGCTGTGTTGATGGCCCATCAAGGACTCTCCACTCTCACTATCGGCCATTGAAGAAACCCATCTTGCCCAGTAGGCCTTTCCTGTGGATGCCTCGGACAGTGAGGTCCAATGGCCACCCGCCCACTGTGAGTCAGCAAAACATGTAGGGGCATGTGATATGCTCATGTGACCCTGGACTCCATCGTTCGCCAGTAACTTTCCACACACGGGAACTGTGGGCTTTGTTTGGAGAGTAAATTTCCATGCACATGGTAGAGGATATAAAAGGTATCTGAGACATCTCCATTTTGGCCTTCTTCTGCTCCAATTCTCTGGACTGTGGATTTAGAAAAAAGGATTATCTTGAACTATGGACTGAGGACCTTCCAATTATTTGGAAGTTACCAGAGAGATTTTTGCAAGCCGGCAGTCTATTCCAACACTGTTACAAATCTCATATAAGGACTTTGCACTCATTTGTATGTATATGATCTATTAATCATTTATAACTCTCTTCTTTCCTTTTATTAGTAAATCTTTAGTTAGTTTACTAAGGATTGGCTGACAGCATGATATTTGGATAAGATCTGAGATACATATTGACATGTGGGTAAGTGTTTGGTGCTTTGGGATTGCTAAGAACCTCAACATCTGGTGAACTGGGTTTTCAGTAACTTCTCACTATATTAGACCTGTTTGTCTGGATGGGAGCCAAGGGCTGGAATGTCTAAAGGGGGGGGGGGGGCTGTGTTTAGTTTCTGGTTAACCAGAGTGGTACTGCAGAAGCTCTTTTGATACTGGCTTGGTGAGTCTAATTATAGAATTAACTGCCAGTTTGGGAGGCTTGTCTGCCCTGATTCTTGCAGTCTGCCCTGAGTTTGGCATTCTCAGTGTGATATATCCCAGGCACCTGGCCACACCCCTCAGGTCCATAAGTGTAGAGTCCTTCTCACTGGAATGGTCTTAAACCTGTCCTACCGGGCTTTATCGTTCATCACAATTATGACCAGGGACTTTGAGGCTGGATGGGAGTAAAAAACCCCAAACTCCTTCATCGGAATGAAGCACTTTTCCATGCACTTAGCTGCAGGCAGTACCGAAGATGGCATGCTCCAAAGAACCTTAGCAGACTCAAGGAGCCCATATTTAATAGGGAGGGCGACCCTCCCAGGGGCAGACAGCTGCAGGATTTCCACTAAGTTGTGGGTGTTCTGCTGAAGGAACTCTTCTTGAACACCTAGGGAAGCAGCCCAATGCTGTAAAAGGTCCTGGTATGACTTGAAATCCTCCAGTACCTAACGGGAGTAATAGCCCAAAACTGCAGAATCTTCTGGGAATGAAGATGAAGCAGTTAACTGTGCCAGAGCCAGATCCTACTCCAGGACTGATGGGCCCAGATAGGATTTCTCTGGAGGCTCCTTTAGGGGAAGGCTCATTGGTACCTGGATCTGCATAGAATCATAGAATATCAGGGTTGGAAGGGACCTCAGGAGGTCATCTAGTCCAACCCCCTGCTCAAAGCAGGACCAATCCCCAACTAAATCATCCCAGCCAGGGCTTTGTCAAGCCTGACCTTAAAAACCTCTAAGGAAGGAGATTCCACCACCTCCCTAGGTAACCCATTCCAGTACCAATTGCAGTAACCCATTGCAGTGGATTGATGGGGCACCAAGGGAGCCCAACAGAGCTGTGTGCATATAGGGGGCCCAGAACTGAGATAGCAGGAATTTTGAAGGTCAGAATTGAGATGTAGCTACAGAATTACATAGAGGAAATTTTCCCAGCTCCTGATTAATTCAACTAATCCATATGCACTAAATTCACTCTCTGTTAGTAAGGATGATACCGAAATGTTAGCTAAAAAAACAGCGCAGTGTTTGTACATTTCTAGGGGAAGAGGAGATATTCATTAAGGTGACTGAAGTCCATATATTCTGTGTGGTAATTTTCCTACAGACACAGTTGACTATCAATTGTCCAATTACCTGACTTCAAGGCCTGCTTCTCTTTCTCCGCAGTCTCTGCAAAGGGGAAGAGAAAAGAATAACAGAATCAAAGAGTCGCAGGACTGGAAGGAACCTTGAGATGTCATCTAGTTCAGTCCCCCGCACTCAAGGCAGAACTAAGTATTATCTAAACCATCCCTGACAGGTGTTTCTCTAACCTGCTCCTAAAAGTCTCCAATGATGAAGATTCCACTACCTCCCTAGGCAATTTATTCCTGTGCTTAACTACCCTTTCAATGGGTTTCTTAACTACCCTGACACTTTCCTAATGTCCAACCTAAAATACCCTTGGTGCAATTTAAGCCCATTGCTTCTTGACCTTTTCTCAGAGGTTAAGGAGAACAATTCTTCTCCCTCCTCCTTGTAAAGACTTTTAATGTACTTGAAAACTGTTATCATGTCCCCTCTCAGTCTTCTCTTGTCCATGTTAAATAAACCCAATTTTTTTCAATCTTCCCTCTTAGGTCCTGTTTTCTAGTTCTTTAAACATTTTAATTGCTCTTCTCTGGTCTTTCTCCAATTTGTCCGCATCTTTCCTGAAATGTGGCACCCAGAACTGGACACAATATTCCATTTGAGGCCTAATCAGCATGGAGTAGAGCAGAAGAATTACTTCTTGTGTCTTGCTTACAATACTCCTCCTAATACATCTCAGAATGATGTTTGCTTTATTTGGAACAGTGTTACACTGTTGACTCATATTTAGCTTGTGATCCACTATGACCCCCAGATCCCTTTCTGGAGTACTCCTTCCTAGGCAGTCATTTCCCATTTTGTTGTGTGCAACTGATTGTTCCTTCCTAAGTGGAATACTTCACATTTGTTCTTATTGAATTTCATCCTATTTACTTCAGACCATTTCTCCAGTTTGTCCAGATCATTTTGAATTTTAATTCTATCCTCCAAAGTTCTTGCAATGCCTCCCAGCTTAGTATTGTCTTCAAACTTTATAAGTGTACATTCTATGCCATTATCTAAATCACTGATGAATTGAACAAAACCGGACCCAGAACTGATCCCTGGAGACCCTACTCGATATGCTCTTCCAGTTTGACTGTGAACAGCTGATAACTACTCTCTGGGAACGGTTATATAATAGCTTCATCTAGGTTGTATTTCCCTAGTTTATTTGTAAGAAGGTCATGCAAGACAGTATCAAAAGCCTTACTAAAGTCAAGATATACCACATCTACCGCTTCCCCCTACCCACAAGGCTTGTTACCCTGTCAAAGAAAGCTATCAGGTTGGTTTCACATTATTTGTTCTTGACAAATCCATGATGACTTGTAATTTATCACTTTATTATCTTCTAGATGTTTGCAGATTGATTGCTTAATTATTTGCTCCATTATCTTTCCAGGTACTGGAGTTAAGCTGACTGGTCTGTAATTTCCTGGGTTCTCCTTATTCCTCTTTTTATAGATGAGCAGTATATTTGCCCTTTTCCAATACTCTGGAATCTGCTACTAACCTTTTTGGTGAAAACTGAAACAAAAAATTCATTCAGCACTTCTGCCATTTACACATTTTCTGTTATACAGAGTTAGACACAGTGCTGTGTGATGCTGTGTGCCCCATAATGAATGGAGTTAGTTACAGACACCCCAGATCCACAGTCCCACCCCCAGTGCATGAGCCAGCAGCTTGGATAGGAGCGGGGCTGGCGGTTAGTGATTTGCACCAACCTTGATGGAAGACGTGGGTGTGGATCACAATACAGCTCTGACATTCTCAACCCTTCTGTCAAAGGGTAATTCCTTTTTTGTGTTACTAACAGCCCTTTGCAGCATCAAAGCTACGCACTCCATGTGTACCTAGGGGATGGTCGTGCATATGATCGGGGCTCAGATCTGGGTGAGCAACAAAGCATGGAAACGTGAGCCTGAGTCTGGTCGCTTGCTCATCTCCACATTCTCAGAAATGGCCCAGAAGAGCCTGCACTCCAGCAGTCATCTGTAGAAAGTGGCTGCCCCCTTCTCCTGCATCAGAACAATGTGACTGGCATTGTATTGCCAAAGGTCAGGTGACACCTGTCTGCCTACCCAGACATGGGAGCAGAGTGCTCACAGTGCTTCTGTGGGACTGGGGTGACTCAGATTTTGGCCCAAACTGTTCACTCAGCCCTGCCCTGCAGTGTTGCTTCTTCTATATCTGCTCAGCACCATGTGTGTCAGAGAGCCTCTGCCCAGGGACTCTTATGGGGGTGGATGTTCTTACCAAGCTTCTTACGCAGCTCCTGGCACTCTGGGGAGAGAAGAAAAGGAGGCCATCATGAGTTCAGTGTCGTCATTCTAAGCACAGTGACGTGGGGTTATTCCAAGCTCTGGGTACATCAACACTGCAGCTGGGAGGGTGACACCAGTTTGGGCAGGCAGAGACACATTAGCTCTGCTTGAGCTAGTGCACTAAAAGCAGCAGGGCAGCCATGGGCAGCACGTGCAGCAGCTTGGGCTAGCTGCTCAAGTACAAACTTGCCCAGACCCCCTGGGTACATAGTCGGGCAGCTTCCCTGAGCTGCTGCCCTTGCTACTCCCAGCCACACTGCTATTGTCAGTGCATTGACTCAAACAGAGCTAGCATGTGCCTGGCTATCCGAGCTGGGAAGCTCGCTCCCAGCTGTAGTATAGACGTACCCACTGAGCCAAGGATCTCAGATCTGGCAGTGCTAGCTCTGCTCAAGTTAGTGTGCTAAAAGTAGCCGAGTAGCCAGGGGTAGCACATTCAGTGGCCTGGGCTAGCTACTCAAATACAAACCCACTCAGACCATCTGAGTACATAGTCGGGCAGCTACCCTGAGTCTCTGCCCCTGCTACTCCAGCCAAACTGCTGTTGTTAGCACACAAGCTCAATCTAACATGTGTCTGGCTACCCCAGCTGGGAAGCTCCTCCCAGCTGCAGTGTAGATGTACCCACTGAGCCAAGGGTTTCAGAACTGACAGGACACTTCAGACAAAACTGTTGTTAATGAGGAACAGACATGGTCCCAGATCAGTCCTTAAGCTGAGCCCACAAACTGCACGAGGGGCAGGAATGAGGGGAGGGAGCGGCACACCAGAACAGTTGTCACCTAGAGAGAGGCCTGCACTGTTGCAGCCTGTCACCCCATCTCACACCTCCTATTTCTGTGCTGTGCCCAATCCCTTTGTGGTGCTGATTTGCAAAAGTGGATAACTCTAGGGTTAGTGGTTGGCAGGAGCTTAGCTGGGGAAGGGTCCATGGGACTGTGTGGCACTGGATTTACTGTCAACCCCTAGAGATGTAGGGTCAGGTCCTGTCCCAGCTCTTGTGAGAATAATGCGAGTGGGAGGTCCCATCACAGTGCACCTCATAAAGCCCACACAAATCATAGTGGGGTTTGGAGGTATGGAAGCAGAAATATAAGAGAAAAAGAAGGACCTTGGGGGTAAATGTCTTAGACCATTTAAGAACTGAGTGAAAGGAAACTCTGACCCTAAACAATAACAATGAGAGAGTTGTAAGAGATGCTGTTTTTGCCTTGCTTTTAGTTGATAAGGTAGTGTCTGGAAGGAGTTTCTATAAACAAAAGATAACCATTAGCCATTGATGTATGTAACGGGAAAGTATAAATATCTGTCTTATACTGCTTGTAGGGGGAAGATCTGCCTAGGGTCAGGGGACCCCCTGTCCGACCGCAGTTTGTCCAGAGCGCTGTGGAGCTCAGGTCTGGATAACATGGAGGCAGTGGGTGGGGACTGAGGGTCACTGGTGATGCACTAGTGCTGTGGGGAGGCAGGGAGGCAGTGGGTGGGGATTGATGGGCAATGGCAGATCTGGGTGCAAGTGGGGAGCCCAGCATTGGGATAGCAGCCATTTTGCAGGTCAGAACTGAAATGTAACCACACATCTCCATGGAGGAAGTTTGCCCAGCCCCTGATTCAGGGCTTGTCTACACAGCCCTGTAGTTCGGCCTATGAGGGTGTGATTTGCAGCATGCGTGAAAGTGCTGCGCTGTAACTGTCCTATGTGGATGCAGCTGGTGTGCACTGAACAGCACCTAGTTCGCACTAACAGTCCTCTTCAAATAGAACTACATAAATGCACACTAGGAACCTTTTAATTCACGCCCACAGCATCTACATGGGTTGTTACAGTTTGGTCTCTGATCTTCTGGTAGCCTGACCTGGTTTCTGGCTTCTGATCCCTGTTCTGATCACTAGGCCTGACTGCTCATGTCCTGGTTCTGACAATCTGCATGGAAAACATAGGCTACAGAGTGGGCCTGGTGCTGGGAGAATGGATCCAGCTACCCAACTGCTGCCTTCTGGAGCACCAGACATGCTTGAGGTGGCCGCCTGCCTTCAAGGAGCCAACGAAGCCCTGCAGGCCCAGGTCGTCTGGCTGACCTCGGAGAACCAGCTATTACAGGAGCCAGTAAGACAGCTGCATGCGGAAAATGCCGCATTCCAGACACGGCCCACAGAGCCCTGTTCTCTAATACATCTGCTTGAATGGTTTGATGGTAACTGACAGCGATTCCGGGGATTTACCAAAGTCACCTTCTGTTCATGATGCGTGCTCAGTCCTGCCCTAGTGATCTTGTAACGGTGAGCCTGATTATCAGCCTGCTGTCAGGGGAAGCATGAGACTAGGCCTCCCTTTTCCTGATGGCGTTCCACATGTGTCTTTTCTCCATTTACCCTCCCAAGTCCAGTGTGCAAAAGGAAAGGACCAACCAGATCGTCGAACAGTAGCTGCGATGTTATGTCAGCCACCACCAGTCCTCGTTTCTCCCTTCTGCAGAGTTTCCACATAACAACACAGACCATGCATCTGTGGATCAAAGACCATTTTCCACTAACTAAGGATACCACTCCTGATTCCAGCTGCAATTCATAGAATCATAGAATATCAGGGTTGGAAGGGACCTCAGGAGGTCATCTAGTCCAATCCCCTGCTCAAAGCAGGACCAATCCCCAACTAAATCATCCCAGCCAGGGCTTTGTCAAGCCTGACCTTAAAAACCTCTAAGGAAGGAGATTCCACCACCTCCCTAGGTAACCCATTCCAGTGCTTCACCACCCTCCTAGTGAAAACGTTTTTCCTAATATCCAAACTAAGCCTTCCCCACTGCAACTTGAGACCATTGCTCCTTGTTCTGTCATCTGCTACCACTGAGAACAGTCTAGATCCATCGTCTTTGGAACCCCCTTTCAGGTAGTTGAAAGCAGCTATCAAATCCCCCCTCAATCTTCTCTTCTGCAGACTAAACAATCCCAGTTCCCTCAGCCTCTCCTCGTAAATCATGTGCTCCAGCCCCCTAATCATTTTTGTTGCCCTCCGCTGGACTCTTTCCAATTTTTCCACATCCTTCTTGTAGTGTGGGGCTCAAAACTATGTCCTCTCCCAAACCAGCCACCTCAGACCTAGTACAGTGGATTCATCATAACAGCAAGGCCCCTCCTACTCAGTGGAGGGAAAAGTATGGCTCTCCACGAAGCATCTCTGAACAGACAGACCCTCTCGCAAGCTGGACTTTCAGTTCCTTGGCTCCTTTAGGAAACAGCAACAGGCTAACTCAGGCACTTTTGAACTCCAGCTACCCCATTCTCTGGAGATTCACCTGGTGTTTCAAGTCTCAGTTTTGAAACCCTACATGGGGAACCCTTTTGGCCGGCTGTGCTACCTTATCTGGGAGGGATATGGCCCTGAGAACACCTGAGAGCCGGTGGAAAATATACCCACCCCTACACTAGTAGGAGCATTCCATAAGAATCACCCCAAAAAGCCTGGTCCAATGTTACCCAGAGGGCCTCACATGGCAAGGGACTGATGCCAGGGAGATGTCTTGAAGCCTGGTCCACGGGGCTCTTATCAGCCAGTAAGTTCCTACCCACCTCCCACTGACCTGCTGACAGTTGCCAGACCTACAACCTCAGCTGTAACAGATGACTCCATTTCAGGTATCTTATTGGTGGAACGCTGTGGGTCCTGATTGGTTCTCTGCTTCTATTTAAATGAAGCATGGGACCAGGAATTTCTCCATGCAACTGGGTTTTTTTCCTGCCCAGGACTGGTATCCTTGTCCTATCTGCTCCTTCTCCCTGACTCTGATCTCCTGGGAACCTGACCCTGCTGCCTCCTCACACCTGACTCCTGCTCCGATCACTAGGCTGACCACGCACATTGTGGTCATGATACTCGAGCAGAGCTAGCATGAGTCAGCTCCCCGAGCTGGGATGCTCATTCCCAGCTGCAGTGCGTGCATACCTGATGAGCCAGGGTCTCAGAACTGATAGGATGTGTCAGACAAAACTGTTGTTAATTGTAGCGGGGTGGTCACCCTGCTCCAGCCCTTAAAGGCTTAAAGGCCAGCCCTTGGAGAGGGCTGGGGCTGAAAGCCAATAAGAAAAGGCTGGGAGGCAGCCAATCAGGGCCAGGCTGGGCCCTATAAAAGAGCTGCAGGGCCAGAAGGCAAAGAGTCTCTCTCCAGCTGTGGAGGGAGAAGGACTTAGCTGCCTGGGAATAAGGTACATTGGACAGAGCAGTGCTGGGAAGGGCAAGAGGAGCTGGGGAGCTCCAGTCTGGCAACTCCCCAAGCTGAGGCCTTGATAAAGGCATATGCAGGTACTGGGGCTGGGAGGTGCAGCCTGGGAATAGGCAGAGGCAGCTGGTCCAACCCCCTTGCCAGTGATGAGTGGCCATTACAGACTGCAGTCTGCCCCTTGATGATGAGTGGCAGTAGCCACTGAGGCAAGGTGGGCGTAGAGGGGTGGGGGTTCCCTTGGGAGGGGAAACCCAGAGTGTTGGGGTAGTGCTGGGGGCAGAACCCCAAGGTAAAGGAGCACTAGGGTCCGGGAGGGACACAGGGGCCTGAGGCAGGTGAGTCACCAGCCAGCAGGAGGTGCTCCAAGTGCTGGAAAAGAGCTAATGCCCAGGACAACCAGCAGGAGGCGCTGCACTGTGAGTCAGCGAGCCGCTGCATTAATGAACAACAGACAAGGTTCCAGATCAGCCTTTAAACAAATTGCCCCTGGGGGCAGCACCGCCAGCTGATGTAATTGCCGGGAATGAGGGGAGGGAGTGTCATACCCGAACATGTATCACGGAGAGAGAGGCCTGCGCTCCTGTAGTCTGTCACCCGACCTCAGACCTCCTATTTCTGTGCTGGGCAATCCCTTTGTGGTACTGATTTGAAAAAGTGTGTAGCTCTAGGGTTAGTGGTTGGCAGGAGCTTAGCTGGGGAAGGGACCATGGGGCTGTATAGCCCTGGATTTACTGTCCACCCCTAGAGCCGTGGAGTCAGGTCCTGTCTTGGCTCCCAGTGGAACAGTGTGAATGGTGAGGCCCATCAGAATGTACCTCACAGAGCCCATATAGAGCGTAATAGGTGTTGGAGACTGTTCATTTGAGGCCCAGGCCTAGATTAGGAAGGAGGAAAATGGGGAAGGACTGCGGAGCTGAGGGCTGGGATAGCAGGGAAGTGGTAGGTGGGGACTGAGAGATGCCAAAAGAGCTGGGGCTGGAAAAGGAAGCCCAGGGCCATCATAGCAGGGGGCTGCAGGCAGTGGTGGTGTTTGTCCCATGGGACCCCCTACACAGCTCAGTTCCAGGGCCCCTACCAATGACCTGGCACATGTGGTGTGTGCAAGGTCACGCTGTGCAGAGGACACCATTCAGAGCCCTGGGTAGCACTGAGCAAAACGGAGTAGCTGATGCCTGGTGGACCAGCTCTGGCTTTCAGGGGACCCCTCGCTGCCTTGGGGTTCCCTGGAATTGTACAGCTTGCAGGAACCTAACGCCATCACTAGCTGCACATTGAGATTGAGGGTCACTGCAGAGCTGTGGGACTGGAGAGTCCAGGGCTGAGACGGTAGGGGATTGCAGGTCAAGATTGAGTGGCACCAGCAGAGCTTTTTGTATGGGAGTCCAGGGCTGGATAGCAGGGGGCAGCAGGTCGGGATTGAGGGACACTGGCAGAGTGGTGGCAGGGAGCTGTGGGTGGGCACTGGGGGACCAGCAGAGCAAGTCATAATTGAGATATGCGCATAGAATTGCAGGGAGAAAGTTTTCCCAGCCCCTGGTTAAATCCTGCTATTCCATGTGCACTAAATTCACGCTCTGTCATTAAGGATGATACTAAAATGTGAACTGCAAACTCTGCAGTGTTTGACTATTTCCATGATAGGGGGAGATAATCATGAAGGTGACTGAAGTCCATACATTGTGTGTGGTGATTTTCCTATCATGTTAGAATGTGAAAGCACAGACACATGTTTACTAGGGATTATCCAAGTACCTGATTCCAGTTCCTTGTTCTTCTTCTCCTTAGATGCTAAAATGGGGAAGAGAATAAAGTTAGACACAGAGACGTGATGCTGTGTGCCCCATAATGACTGGGGTTAGTGTCAGCCACAATCCCAGCCCCAGTGTAGGAGGCAGCAGCTTTGATAGGAGCAGGGCTGGCAGTTAGTGATATACACCAACATGCAGGAGCCCTGGGATCTGCAAAGCATCTAACTTGATGGAAGATGTGGGTCTGGATCCCAATACAGCTCTGAAATTCTCAGCCCTTCTGTCTAAGGAGAATTCCTTTTCTGTGTTACTAATAGTCCTTTGGAGCATCAAAACTACGTACTCCAGGTGTAACTAGAGGATGTATGTGCGGATGATTGGGGCTCATATCTGGGATTTGGCCTTGCCAACAAAGCATGGAAACGTGAGCCACATTCTGGAAAATGGCCCAGAAGATCCTGCACTGCTGTTGTCATCTATACAGAGCAGCTGGCCCTCTTCTGCAGCATCAGAACAATGTGACTGGCATTGGATTGTCAAAGGCAAGGTGACACCTGTCTGTCTATCCAGGCACAAGAGCAGGTAACCCTGTGTCTGCTGCAGAGAACTCACAGCGCTGCTGTGGGACTGGGGTGACTCTAATGTGACTGCTTTCAGCCCGAACTGTTCACTTAGCCCTGCCCTGCGGTGTCGATGCATCTGGATCTGCTCAGCACCATGTGTGGCTGGGAGTCTCTGCACAGAGGCTCTATTGCAGAGGTGGATGAACTTACCGATTGTCTCACGCAGCTTGTCGCAGTCTGGGGAGAGAAGAAAAGGAGACCATCATGCGTTCAGTGTGGGGCATTCTGAGCACAGTCACATGGGGCTCTTCCAAATTTGGGTACATCTCCACTGCAGCTTGGAGGGTGCTTCCCAGTTCGGGCTGGCAGAGACATGTTAGTTCTGCTCAAGCCAGTGTGCTAAAGTAGCAGGGGTGGCACGTGCAGTACCTTGGACTAGCCGCTCAAGTACAAACCTGTTCAGGTCTGCTGGGTGCGTAGTTGGGCAGATACCCTGAGCCGCTGCCCCTGCTACTCCCAGCTACACAGCTATTACTGGCATTGTCTGATGTGACTGTCCCCCTCCCCCACTCAGTGACCTTTGAACAGTCCCCAGATTGTGAAGCTCAGCTCTGACAGAGGATTCCAGTCCTGGGATCTGATTGGTGGAACTCCAGGAGTCCTGATTGGTTCCCTGCTTCTATTTAAAACAAGCACAGGACCAGGAAGTCACCTGTGTAACTGGGTTTCCCCTGCTTAGTGCTACCTCCCCTGTGCTAGATGCTCCTGCTGCCTGACTCTGATATCCTGGTAACAGGAGCTGCTGCCTCCTGACACCTGACTCTCTGTCTGCCCTTCAGCACTGTCTTGGACTCTGATCTCTTGGTAGCCTGACCTGGCCAGCTCCTGGCTTCCAACCCTTGTTCTCACCACCTTGCATGACCACCCATGTTCCAGTTGTGACCGTCTGCACAGATTACGTTGGCCACATGAGTGGGCCTGCTGCTGGAAGAATGGATCCAGCTACCCAACTGCTGCCCTCTGGAGCACAAGACACGCTTGAGTGGGCCACCCGCCTTCAGGCAGACACAAAGTCCTGCAGGCTCTCATGAGAACACTGTGGGTTGTGGCTCAGAATGTACCTCACTGAGCACGTACAGAGTGTAGTATGGCTTGGAGTCTATGTTCATTTGAGGCCCAGGCCTAGAGTAGGAGGGTGGGGTGCAGAGGGAGAGAACAGGACTGTGGAGTTCAGGGCTGGCATAGCAGGGAGGTAGTGGGTGGGGAATGAGGGACACCAGCGATGCCATGGGGAGCCCAGGGGGACTGCAGCTGGGGACTGAGGGGCACCAGCAGAGCTGCATGCAGGGAGCTCAGATATTTTGCAGGTCAGAACTGAGATGTATCCACAAATCTCCATGGAGGAAGTTTGCCCAGCACCTGACTCAGGGCTTGTCTAACCAGCTCCGTAGTTCAGCATATGGGGCTGTGATTTGCAGAATGCACCAAAGTGCTGCGCTGTAACTACCCACTAAACGGTACCTCCTTCGGCCTGAGGGGGTGTAGCTACTCCACGTGGATGCTGCTGGTGCACACTAAATGGTACCTAGATCACACTGACATGGTCCTCTTCAAATACGACTACGTAAATATAAACTGTGAAGCTTTCAGTTCACACCCACAGCATCCACACAGGATTGTTACAGCTCAGCACTTTGGTGTGTCCTGCTATTCACACCCCTGTAATCTGAACCATTGGGCATTGTAGACCTAGACTGAGTCCTGCCATTCCATATGCATTAAATGCACTCTCTGTTGTTAAGGAAAAAATAGTGAAATAGTGAGCTGCAAATGCTGCCAGGTTGCCTTATTTCTAAGGCAAAGGGAGGTGGTCATGAAGGAGACTCAAGTACATAAATTGTATGAGGATGTTTCTATCTCATTACAGTATGAAAGCACAGACACACATTTACTACAGGATTAGACAAGTACCTGAGTCATAAGTCTTGCTCTGCACATCTGAAATAGTGGGGAGGATAGAAGAGTTAGACACAGAGTAGGGTGACCAGACAGCAAGTGTGAAAAATCGGGACGGGGGTGGGGAGTAATAGGAGTCTATATAAGAAAAAGACCCAAAAATCGGGACTGTCCCTATAAAATCAGGACATCTGGTCACCCTAACACAGAGACACACTGTGTGATGCTGTGTGCCCCATAACAACTAGGGTTAGTTACAGAAACCCCACAGCCACACTCCCAGCCCCAGTGCAGCTTGGATAGGAGTGGGGCTGGCGGTTAGTGATTCGCACCAACATACAGCAGACCTGGGATTTGCAAACCATCTTACCTTGATGGAAGATGTGGGTCTGGATCCTGATACAGCTCTGACATTCTCAACCCTTCTGTGTAAGAGGAATTCCTTTTCTGTGTTACTAATAGTCCTTTGGAGCATCAAAACTACGTACTCCAGGTGTAACTAGGGGATGGATGTGCAGACGATTGGGGCTCACATCTGGGATGTGGCCTTGGCAACAAAGCATGGAAAAATGAGCCTGAGTCTGGTCTCTTGCTCATCTCCACATTCTCAGACATGGTCCAGGAGAGCCTGCACTCCAGCAGTCATCTATAGAAAGCGGCTGCCCTCCTTCTCCTGCATCAGAACAATGTGACTGACATTGGATTGTCAAAGGCCAGATGACACCTGTCTGTCTATCCAGACATGAGAGCATAGAGCTCACAATGCTGCTGTGGGACTGGGGTGACTCAGATTTTGGCCCAAACTGTTCACTCAGCCCTGCCCTGCAGTGATGCTGCTTCTATATCTGCTCAGCACCATGTGTGTCTGGGAGCCTCTGCCCAGGGGCTCTAATGGGGGTGGATGAACTTACCAAGCTTCTCACGCAGCTCCTGGCAATCTAGGGAGAGAGGAAAAGGAGACCATCATGAGTTCAGTGTCATCGTTCTCAGCACAGTGACGTGGGGTTATTCCAAACTCTGGGTACATCAACACTGCAGCTGGGAGGGTGATACCAGTTTGGGCAGGCAGAGACACATTAGCTCTGCTTGAGCTAGTGCACTAAAAGCAGCAGGGCAGCCATGGGCAGCACGTGCAGCAGCTTGGGCTAGCTGCTCAAGTACAAACCTGCCCAGACCCCCTGGGTACATAGTTGGGCAGCTTCCCTGAGCTGCTGCCCTTGCTACTCCCAGCCACACTGC
>NW_020696002.1:118046-203097 GCF_002925995.2 Terrapene triunguis | reverse complement strand
CGCCGCCCTCCCCCAGGGGCTCCGGCTGCCCCCCCCGGCAAAAAAGCCAGAGCCGGCCCTGCCGCTGCTACAAGCCAACAGCCAGAGACTCTGAGCCCAGCCTGCCCAGCACTGCCTGCACCAGCTGGCTGTTCGGATGGTCACTGTCATACAGCTCCCAGTTCTCAGTCACCATATGCAGTCCAGATAAGTTCAGCAGAGAACAATTGTTTTCCTAGATGGCTCCTGGGTGTTATTAGTTCATGGATTCATCAATGTCAAGGCCAGAAGGGGCCATTATGAGTATCTAGTCAGAACTCCTGTATAACATGGGCCAGAGACCCTCCCTCCGTGATTCCTGCATCCAGCCCAGAATTTCTGTTCCAGCCAGAGCAGATCTTATAGAAAGAGATGTCCAGTTTGGGTTGAAAGATACCTAGTGATGGAGAATCCACCACGTCCCTAGGTGAGTTCTTCCAATGGTTAATTCTCCTCACTGTTAAAAACTGCACCTTATTTCTAGTCTGAATTTATCTAGCTTCAACTTCCAGCCATCAGATCTTGTTCTGCCTTTGTCTGCACGATTAGAGACCTACCTACTGTCAGAAATCTCCTCCCTGTGTAGGTATTTACAGACTGTGATCAAGTCACCTTTTATCCTTCCTTTGGATAAGCTACATAACTTGAGCTCCCTACATTTCTGAGTGTAAGGCAGGTTTCCAGACCTCTAATTGTTCCTGTAGCTATTTTATGAGCACTTTCCAATATGTCAACATCCCATTCGAATGTGTGGACACGGGAACTGGACACAGAATACCATAGTGGTCTAACACCTTATACAGAGGAAATGTCACCTCCTTTCTGCTGCTAGATATTCTCATTTACACATTCAAGCAGAGGTGCTGACTTTCTAAGTTCCTGGGGGGATGCTCGACCCCACTCCGCCCTAGGACCTGCCTCCACTCCATCCCTTCCCCTAAGCCCCCACCCCTGCCCCTCCCCTGTCCCACCTCTTCCTGCCCTGCTCTGCCCCCTCCCCCTGCCTCTTCTTGCCACTGCTCCTCCCCCTCCACCCCAAGTGCCTTCTGCATGCCGCTGAACAGCTGATCACTGGTGGGTGGGAGGCGCTGGGGGATAAGGAGAAGAGCTGTTCCACGAGGCTGCCGGTGGGTGCTGAGCACCCACTATTTTTTTTCCCTGGGTGTTTCAGCCTCCAGAGCATCCACAGAGTCAGTGCCTGTTCATTAAAGGGTTGCATCTTATCTGCAGTATCGCTCTGAGAGCTCGTGTTCAAGTCCTTTACAGAGTCACTGCTTTCCAAGATACAGTCTCCCATCCTATAACTGTGACCTACACTCTTTGTTTGTAGAGATGTGATCTTGCAGTTGGCCATGTTGAAATTCATGTGTGACGAAGTGGGAATGTTAGTAATATTTTTATGAAGGCTATGTGTGTCTCAGTTTCCCTTACATGCTGTATTGTTACTTATTGGGAGAAAAGGTCTGCTCTCTGGGCAGGCTAAAACACAGGTGTGAATGGTGTGTAGCTGTCTGTGACCCTAGGTCTGATATCAGTGGAGCATCTGAGAAGACAATGGCAAATCCAGTCACGAGGACTTTGATACCTAGTAATCAATGACCATGGATGACCCACATCTTGGCAGGAAGCCAAGCAGCGTTTGCCCCACTGGGGAACAAAGGACTTGGGTGTGTGAGGCGGAAGCTAAGGCCTGGTCTACACTATGTCTTTAATTCAGATTTAGCAGTGTTAAATCGAATTAACCCTGCACCCTTCCACACAACGAAGCCATTTAATTCGAAATAAAGGACTCTTTAAATTGATTTCTGTACTCCACCCCGACGAGTGGAGTAGCTCCAAAATCGATTTTGTCATTTCGAATTAGGGTTAGTGTGGCCGCAATTTGATGGTATTGGCCTCCGGGAGCTATCCCACAGTGCACCATTGTGACCGCTCTGGACAGCAATCTGAACTCGGATGCACTGGCCAGGTAGACAGGAAAAGCCCCGCGAACATTTGAATTTCATTTCCTGTTTGCCCAGCGTGGAGAGCACAGGTGACCACAGATAGCTCATCAGCACAGGTAACCATGCAGGCTGATAATCGAAAAAGAGCACCAGCATGGACCGTACGGGAGGTACTGGATCTGATCGCTATATGGGGAGAGGATTCAGTGCTAGCAGGACTTCGTTCAAAAAGACGAAATGCCAAAACTTTTGAAAAAATCTCCAAGGGCATGATGGAGAGAGGCCACAATAGGGACTCAGATCAGTGCCGCGTGAAAGTCAAGGAGCTCAGACAAGCCTATCAAAAAACAAAGGAGGCAAACGGTCGCTCCGGGTCAGAGCCGCAGACATGCCGCTTCTACGACGAGCTGCATGCAGTTCTAGGGGGGGCCGCCACCACTACCCCACCTCTGACCGTGGATTCCGAGGCGGGGATAATCTCATCAGCTACACCTGAGGATTCTGCGGACGGGGAAGAGGAGGAGGAGGAGGAGGAGCTTGCAGAGAGCACCCAGCACTCCGTTCTCCCCAACAGCCAGGATCTTTTTCTCAGCCTGACTGAAGTACCCTCCCAACCCAGTATCCAAGACCACAACCCCATGGAAGGGACCTCAGCTGAGTTTACCTTTTAAAATATAAAACTTGTTTTAAAAGCAAGGGTTTTTAATGATTACTTTGCCCTGAGGACTTGGGATGCATTCGCAGCCAGTACAGCTACTGGAAAAGTCTGTTAACGTGTCTGGGGATGGAGCGGAAATCCTCCAGGGACATCTCCATGAAGCTCTCCTGGAGGTACTCCAAAAGCCTTGCCACAAGGTTTCTGGGCAGTGCAGCCTTATTCCGTCCTCCATGGTAGGACACTTGACCGCGCCATGCTTGCAGCAAGTAATCTGGTATCATTGCATGACAAAGCCTGGCAGCGTATGGTCCCGGTGTTTGCTGGCATTCAAGCAACATCCGTTCTTTATCTTGCTGTGTAATCCTCAGGAGAGTGATATCGCTCATGGTAACCTGGTTGAAATATGGGAATTTAATTAAGGGGACAGAGGTGGCCGTTCCTACTGGGCTGTTTGCCTGCGGCTGAAAAGAAATCCTTCCCTGCAGTTAGCCAAGTGCGCGGGGGGCGGGGGGAATTGGCCCAGAGCTTTTCGCGTTTGGCTAGCAGGGATCTTCTCTGATACCAGCCATGCGGTGGGGGGAAGGGTAAAGCGATCATCCAGAGAATTGGATGGCGGGGGGTGGTTAGTTTGTTTTCTGCTGCTGAATGTTAACAGGAAAACCGCAGCACTCAACGGGCTTTGCTTGGTATGTGGGAAAGGAGGGCGCAGAAGCCGAAAGACAATGGCTTACCATGGCTGCATGCAAGCCGAATTCTGTTGCCCGGACCTGCGTCTGTGATCTCTAGCAGCAAAGCCACAGGCACTCAATATTAAGAGGCAAAATGCGACCTTGCACAGAAATCACATGTGCTATGTAATGTGAATAGTGTTGGTCACCGTGAAAGAGTATAAGCATTGTTCTGCAAAATGTATCTTTTTAAAAAATTCTCTCCTTTTTTCTCTCCCTCCAGCAGCTGCAAATTCTTCAAGCCTCCCTCTTCCGTCCCGAAGTCTATCACAGATAAGGCATTGGAAAAAGAAGACGCGAGATGAGATGTTCGCAGAAATCATGGAATCCACCCGCAGTGACAGAGCTCATCTGAATGAGTGGAAGGACACGGTTTCAAAGTATAGGAAAGAAGCCAGTGAACGTGAGGACAGGAGGGACCAACATGAGGACAGGAGGGACCAACGTGAGGAGAGGAGAGACACTCGAGATGAGAGGTGGCGGCAGGAAGATCAGAGGAGGCAGGATGCAACGCTGGGGCTGCTGCGTGAGCAAACAGACATGCTCCGGCGTCTGGTGGAGCTTCAGGAACTGCAGCAGGATAACAGAGTGCCGCTACAGCCCCTGTATAACCCCCCTCTCCCCTCACCATGTTCCATAGCCTCCTCACCCAGACGTGTAAGAACGCGGGGGGGGGGGAGGCTCCGTACACCTTCCCATTCCACCCCAGTGGATAGCCCAAGCAAAAGGCTGTCATTTTTTTAACCTTTTTTTAGTGGCCTTTTCCTTCCCACCGATCCTCCTCCCAAACCCCACCCGGGTTCCCGCCCTCTTTTTATAATCTATTAATAAAGAATAAATGATTTTTAAATGATAGTGACTTTATTTGGTTTGAAAGCAAGCTGGAGGAAGGGGGAGGGTGGGTTCCTTAGAGAGAATGAGTCAATAAAGGGGGCGGGTTTTCATGAAGGAGAAACAAACAGATATTTCACACTGTAGCCTGGCCAGTCATGAAACTGGTTTTCAAAGCTTCTCTGATGCACAGCGCTTCCTCGTGTGCTCTTCTAATCGCCCTGGTGTCTGGCTGTGCGTAATCAGCAGCCAGGGGATTTGCCTCAGCCTCCCACCCCACCATAAAGGTCTCCCCCTTACTTTCACAGAGATTGTGGAGCACACAGCAAGCAGAAATAACAATGGGGAGATTGGTTTGGCTGAGGTCTGAGCGAGTCAGTAACGATCGCCAGCGACCTTTTAAATGGCCAAATGCACATTCTACCACCATTCTGCACTTGCTCAGCCTGTAGTTGAACAGCTCCTGACTCCTGTCCAGGCTGCCTGTGTATGGCTTCATGAGCCATGGCATTAAGGGGTAGGCTGGGTCCCCAAGAATATCTATTGGCATTTCAACATCCCCAACAGTTATTTTCTGGTCCGGAAAGTAAGTCCCTTGCTGCAGCCCTTTAAACAGAGTAGTGTTCCTGAAGACACGAGTGTCATGAACCCTTCCCGGCCAGCCCACATTGATGTTGGTGAAACGTCCCTTGTGATCCACAAGTGGTTGCAGCACCATTGAAAAGTACCCCTTGTGGTTTATGTACTGGGTACCCTAGTGCTCCGGTGCCAAGATAGGGATATGGGTTCCATCTATCGCCCCACCACAGTTAGGGAATCCCATTGCAGCAAAGCCATCCACTATGACCTGCACATTTCCCAGAGTCACTACCTTTCGTAGCAGCACCTGAGTGATTGCTTTGGCTACTTGCATCACAGCAGCCCCCACAGTAGATTTGCCCACTCCAAATTGATTCCCGACTGACCGGTAGCTGTCTGGCGTTGCAAGCTTCCACAGGGCTATCGCCACTCGCTTCTCAACTGTGAGGGCTGCTCTCATCTTGGTATTCTGGCGTTTCAGGGCAGGGGAAAGCAAGTCACAAAGTTCCATGAAAGTGCCCTTACGCAGGCGAAAGTTCCGCAGCCACTGGGAATCATCCCACACCTGCAACACTATGCGGTCCCACCAGTCTGTGCTTGTTTCCCTTGCCCAGAATCGGCGTTCCATGGATAGAACCTGCCCCATTAACAACATGATCTCCAAAGCACCGGGGCCCGCAGTTTGAGAGAATTCTGTGTCCGTGTCCATGTCCATGTCCATGTCCTCATCATGCTTGTCGCTGCGCTGCCGCCGCCGCTGCCTCCTCGCCTCATTTTTCTGGTCCTGGCTCAGCATAAACTCCACGAGAATGCGCGAGGTGTTTACAATGTTCATGACTGCTGTCTTGAGCTGAGCAGTCTCCATGCTTGCTGTGGTATGGAGTCTGCAGTGTTCACCCAGGAAAAAAGGCGCGAAATGGTTGTCTGCCGTCCGTTGCTTTCATGCAGGGAGGGAGGGAGGGGTGAGGCTGTACCCAGAACCACCTGCAACAATGTTTTTTGTCCCATCAGGCACTGGGATCTCAACCCAGAATTCCAATGGGCAGGGGAGACTGCGGGAACTATGGGATAGCTATGGGATAGCTACCCACAGTGCAACGCTCCAGAAATCGACGCTAGCCCCGGTACATGGACGCACACCGCCGAATTAATGTGCTTAGTGTGGCCGCATACATTCGACTTTATACAATCTGTTTCCCAAATTCAAATTAGATAAATTCGGATTAATCCCATAGTGTAGACATACCCTAAGTGTGGGCTGCAGGAAGCAGCCAGGGCACACCTGAACTGGGACAGAGAGGTCAGCGGTCCAGTTCATTGATAAAGCTATTGAATAGCATTGGCCCTGAACAGATCCCAGTGGGACCCCACTAGAAACATCCCCACTGGAGGATGATTCCCCATTACAATTACTTTGAGAGTTATCAGTTAACCAGTTTTAAAACCATATAGTGTGGACTACATTGATTTTGTACAGTGTTAATTTTTCATCAGAGTTTCATGCAGGATGAAATCAAACCCTTTCAGAGTCTGAGACCTGGTCTACAATACAGAGTTAGGTTGGTTTAATTGATTCATAGAATATCAGGGTTGGAAGGGACCTCAGGAGATCATCTAGTCCAACCCCCTGCTCAAAGGAGGACAAATCCCCAGACAGTTTTTTTTTTTACCCCAGTTCCCTAAATGGCCCCCTCAAGGATTGAACTCACAACCCTGGGTTTAGCAGGCGAATGCTCAAACCACTGAGTTATCCCTCCCCACAGAGTTGTAAAAAATGTCACCTCCTCTGCAATGTATTTAAACCAAACTAACCCCAGTGTAGACACCACTAGGTCAATGGAAGTATTCTTCCGTCATTCTAGGTACAGCCTCCCAGAGAGGTGAATTTACTATCTCACAGAAGAACCCCTTCTGTCCCTATAGTAAGTGTTTAAACCACAGCATTGCAGCTATAGCGTTTCTAGTGTAGACACACCCCTGAGTCTATTACATCAGCCCAGTTACCTTTATCAACCAATTGCGTCATCTCCTCAAAGAACGAAATCAAGTTCATTTCACAAGACTCAGCCCAGCTCCTGATAGGCAGTTTGTCCAGATCACAGAAACCTCCATCACTAATGGCCCCACAAATCATGTAAAAAGGATATTTCTTGTCTCAGTACCAGAAACAGGTCCTAGCTGAGTGAAACTCCCAAGTGACCCAGCTGCCCTCCGCTCACGTAGTGACCCCTTCTGGATGGAGGGACTCACCTGAGAGGTGAATGGCTGATTGTCGTTCAGTCTCCAGCAGGCCATTCCGCACTATGCAGCTGATGTCTCCATTGTTTTCTCTTTCCGTGACAGTGACGTGACTCACAACACTATACAGGTTCTTCCTGTCCTGAGTCACGTTGGTCACAATCTCCATCGCAAGGTTCTGCCAATTCTCGCCAACCCACTGGAGTTCGGGTTTGGGGAACCAGCCTGTGGATCTACAGGCCAGCCCAATCCCCTGGCCCCGGGGGCCCAGCACCTCAATGAACACTGGAGCCACAGCTACAGGGAGAGACAGAGAGTGTGTGTATCAGGAAATTGTGTCTTTGGTAGCACCATGTGATTCCCCAACTACAGCTGGATATAGGGGGCTGTGACTGGAAAACTCCATTCCTGTATGTGCGACGACTCCCTGGGATCCCTCATCCTGACGACTGGGGAAATTAAATAATATAATCTTGCATTTCCATAGAGCACTATGCACTGCAGGCTCACAGAGGAATGTGCAGAGTGAAACTGCTACACAGAGATCACTGCACTTGCTACTGAAATGCAGCCACTTCTGGGGTGAAATCAAACATCTGTCAAGATCTTTAGCACAGAGCAGAAGGTGAGGTTTGGTGTCCCTGCCTACATCACTGCTCCCACTCCTCCTGTGCCACCCTCCTAAATACTGTCCCCTCTGGAGTCATTCTCCTGCACTGGTAACAGTGCCCCAGACCATACCACTACCCATGCTTGGATTTCCCTGTCCCTGTGCTACACACAACTACCCTCCCCTCATTTAAATCTCTCTCTAAAAGCACACTTCTCTTGCAAAGCCTTTGGACTAGGAGCCATCGAAGATGGGAGATGATTTAAAACAACCTCAATGCTCTGCATTATCACAGGAGGGCCCCTTGATGTTTCTGAACTGAATTGTCTGGGGCTACATTACTCAGTGAGCTAAATGGGCAGAGACCGTCCCTTCCACTGCCCTTGTGCAGCACTGAACACAGGGTCGGTGCCAAGGGAATAAAAAACAAGATCCCAGCCCTTGGAAACTGCAGGGGGAGTTTCAGGGAGGCCGAACATAATTATCACCTGAGCTGGGATTTGGGCAGAACTTGGGGTTAAAGGTCCCACTCCCTCAAACAGCACTGTCATGAGCATGACAGCTAAGGACTGTAGCTTTACATCTCATTGAAAAGAGGTCATTTAACGCAGCACTGACTCTTCTAACACCCCAGTGGGGTCAGCACTGAGTGTGAGAGGAAAGCGCCCCCTACTGAGGCCTGCACAACAGTTCCGGCAGCACAGGACCCTAATGCCATGCTGGGCTCAGTGTTGTGGTGCCCCCAGGAGTACAGGAGGCTCTGGCTTCCCAGGCACAGGGCTTCCTAGTGCTACATCTCACCTGCAATCCTGAGCTCAGTGGTGGCTTCCTGGCTCCATTCTGGGTTTTTCACAAAGCAATGATAAGTCCCAGCGTCTGCCTCTTGGAGTCGTTTCAGCTTCAGTGAGATGTTCCCATGGCTGAACTCCTGCAGGAACAGCTCTGTCCGGTTCTGGTAACTCTCCCCTGGTAGGTCCCGGGAACCCTCATCTGAGTACTCATGAACCGGGATAAATCTCGATTCAATTTTCCTCCACAGCACGTCCATGCTGGGCAGCCGAGCCGGGGGCAAGAGCTGGCAGGGTAACACCACATCCTGGCCAACTACCCCCACCACGGGGCTTGGGGAGCCATCCAGGGAGAACTTCTCTGAAACAGACAAACCCAGAAGCAGAGTCAGTGTGAGCAAAGAGGAGAGGGCATTTGTCATGGGATATACCTGCCCTGCAATGGGCAGGAAGAGGTTAATCCCATACTGTGGGCTGAGGAAGCCACACACCGCTACCCCTGCTGGGCATGCTTGAACCACACTATAAAAGGGAACAGCACAGCTCAGTCTGCCATGACTGAGGAGGAGAGAGAATGTGTGTTGCAAGGTCACGCCCAGGAGCTGTCGGAGCCCCAGAGAACAGAGGCCAGGCCACCGAGACCCAGCCTAATACCTGGCTGTTCGTAGATGTCCATGAGAGGAAGAAGTCATTGGGAACTTCACCTGACGACTACCCCAGAGGACCCATGGATTACAGAGCAAGAAGACAAGATAGGAAGTAGCTCAGGGGAACCAGACATTGATCTGGTTCTGGAGCTAGGAACAGAGTCAGCATGTTTCAGAGTCCCACTGATTCAGTGGACGATACACTTCCTGCTGCTAGGGCCCTGACTAGGACCTGGTGGAGTAGGGGCCCGGGTCCTCCTACCCCAGCTGCAAATCCACCCCTGGGTGGCAGCCTAACCCCTGCCTGGCTGCTAGGCCATCCTGCCCTACTCAGAAGGGTAGTCCTATTGACTTCGGCCCCTAGGCCATGCTGCCCTGCACTTTTCACAGCACACTTAGCACCCCAATGCCACCCTGCCTTCAGAGCCGGGTGCCTGCCATCAACCACCACTCTCCGGCTGCCCAGCTTGAGCCCTGACACCTCTTTCATTACAAATTAGGCACTGCCCCCATTGACCCTAGTTCCCTTTGCTTCCCCAGGCTCCCCACTAACTGCCCCATCACCCATGGGCACTGCTGCCTCCCCCTCATTGTCCCAAGGTCCTTTCTGCAGCCTCACACCCCAGGCCTGCCCCGCTCCTTGCCTCTTGATCATGGCGCTCCTCCCACTGTGGGCGGTTGCCCACATCGTCCACCCTTAAGGCCCTGGTTAAATCCAAAATATAGAAGTCAAATACTCCTATGCACCAGAGCACCCCAACAATCACTGAGATGTACAATTTTAAAGTTGCCTTGTAAACACCATACACCATAATGCACTCTCATTCCCTTCTAAGTATTACTACAGTGCAGGCAGAGCTGAATTAAGTAGATGTGGTTTCCTTTCAAATCACAAAACATATTCACACTGTGTTTACATCTCCCACTACTGTAGCTCTGTAAGCAGGTATTGGTCAATGTCATCATCCGCAAGATCACTGCGTAGTATTTGAGTTGTCTGAGATTGTTTGTGGCAGAAGGCAAAAGAGTTAAAGACACAAATGGATATCAGAAAGTTTTACAAAAAATCAGTGCAAGAAAGTGCCCCTGAATGTGATACAGAGATGGTCCAACAGGAGCCACCTCTTGTTAAGAAAAGCAGAACATGGAAGGAAGAAAAACGAACATTGCAAGACCAGTGGGAAAGGCAGTTTCTTGTTTTTCTGAAGTCATCTGATTCAGTTTCCGAGCAAGTTGCAGTGTGCGTTGTTTGTAAGAGAGAAATTCATCAAATCAAAATGTATGCAATGCAACGTCACTGTAGCACTCATGAAGGGGTACTTGAACAGAATTACCATTATGAGTTTCAGAGGTGCAAGCTGTTACATGATGCAAACACTGAGTTCAAAAGACAACAGAAGATTTTTTTAATAAAGCAGATGAGATTTGAGCGGCTACTTTTAAAGTTGCACTACTTTTGGGGAAAGCAAGGACACTCAGCGATGGAAAAATCCTGAAGAAAATTTTTCTGGCCGTAGAACCAGCAAGTAACCTTTTCAGAAAGATACCACTGAGCAATGACACTTTACAGAGGAGCACAAGATAGCTGGCGAATTTTCTACAAAACGAAATACCTGGAAAAATTGCATCAAGCCCTTTCTACAGTCTGTGCATGGATGAGAGCCTTGATGTCATGAGGAATCCAAGGTAATTGTATGGGTTCACTTTTTAGACTGTGATTGTCATTGTTTTTCTGAAGGTGCTTTATGTCAGGTGAGCCTCAGAGATAGGCCTACTGGCAAACACATTTTTGAATGTGTTCAGGCGAGAATGCAGGAGTGCTGTGTTAGCTTTGACAATCTCTGAGTTTTGACAGCTGATGGGGCAACAGCTATGCAAAGTGCATGAGTAGGGGTGCTGAACTGCTTCCAAGAAATGTGCACTCAGAAACTTTTTTTGTTTCACTGTTCTGCCCACCAAGAGGTACTTGCCACCAAAGCTTCAATGAAAAGTATGAATAAGGTTTAATCCATAGTGAAAAAAATGCATCAATGCTGTCAACACCAGCTGTGTCAATAAAGGGAGATTCGCAACGCTGTGTGAAATGGACTATGAGACACACAAGGTGCTGCTGAATTACAACCCCGTCTGGGTTTAGTTTTAATGACAGTGTACAGAGGCTGTCTGAGCTCCGGGAACAGTTCGTTGAGGTTTTGAATAAAGTTTCACTAGCACTGTCACAAAAACTACAAGATCCAGAAGTACATGGTTGCCTGCTCTTTTTGAAAGAGTTTTTACCAAAGCTTGCTTCCTTGAACCTGGAGCTTAAGCAAGCTCAGCTAACAATATTTGATAGCACTGAAATGATTAATACATTTAGAATGACAATCATCCAGCACCTACAAAAGGAATGGGACTTTTCATTTTTTTATGAGCTTAGTCAGTTTCTCAGCTGTCAGGATAAGACTGTGCAGCAAAAAGCTGGCTTAGCTGTAACCGAATACCTGAGTATTCTCTTGGAGGGTCTTGAAAATTGTTTCAGTGAGGGAAACTTTTTCCGTCAATACACCTTTGTTTGCAGCCAAAAAATCTGAACCAGAATTGTTGAATGGGTCAGTCACAAACTAACTGCCTTGCGAGACTGATTAGCTTCCTTTGACTCTTTTGATTTAAGCAATCTCAAGTTCCTCATGCTGAAAATGTGCAATGTGCTGTGTGAGAGGGCATTCATTGCACTGCATTGTCTGAAGAACAAGTACTGAAACTGCCTCACTGATGCTAACTTGGAAGCTTCCCTTCTAATTTCACAGGAGACCCAAGATCCTGCAGACTTTCCATTCAAAGAGCTCCTGAACTTTTGCAAGTAGTCTGATGCACATAGTGGATGTGTTAAAACCCAGAACTTTAATTTCATTATCACACTGTATTACTAAAGTACAATATAATAGGATTATCTTTGTTATTACTATTATCATTATTACTGGATTAGACTGATTTTTCTGTCTGTTTCTGAAAGAAAAAGTTTGGACATATTTGCAGATATGTTTTTTCATTATTATTTGGACTTTTATTATGTCAAAGCATTTTTAAATTTACTTCAGAATTGTTGTACAGACAACCACATTTTACTGAAAAAGCAAAAGAAACAACAAAAACAACAAGAACACGCAAAGAACCTTATTTGTGTTTCTATTCTGTTAGGTCCAGTAAAGAATAGAGAAAACTGTGTATTATTTTTATTACTGAGTCTGCAAAAAAAAAAAAACCAAACCAAACCCTACATAAATAAATTACAATGGTTTGGATGTATATCTGTGCATATAGTATTACTTTATTAACTTTAGGAAAAAATAAATAATTTTAGGAAAAAGTGTCAGTGCAGCTACCAGCAAGAGTTGGTGGCCACACTGTGAGGCCACCAAAAAATTTGTTGTGAGAACCCCTGCACTAGAACATTTCACCCAAATCCTCCCCGGAAGAGGCGGGGGAGAGATGGGTATAGCAACTCCGGCCGGTGTCACTTGCTGAGGCCCTGGAGTTGATGGAGGATTACTTGGCTGCCGAAGGGTCAGAGCTGTGACCCCATAAACTGGAAAGTTCCGGCACCTAAGAGAGACAGACCAAACGGGGACCCTGCCAAGCTGATGCAGGAGGTCTGCTACACCTGCCCAGATCACTGGCCTTCATCCCAAATCCCAACCAGAGGCGGCTGGCCACCCAGTCCCCGACCTGGAGGGAAGAAGACTCACTGAGAGGACCCACTCCAACAAAAGCAGACCCACCGGCCGGAGGGGGCCAAGACCACTGTTACAAGTGTGGGCAAGAGGGATGCATCCAATGGGCATGCCCATGCATGGATTGTAACTACGGCCAGGTGTGGGTGGTGGGTTCCTGGCCTGCAAGAGGGGCCTGCAGAAATTCAGAGTCCCCGTACGGTGAATGGAACTTCTGTGACAATCCTAGTCAACTAGGGTGTAGCCAGACCCTTATCTGAGCTGGCCTGATCGAAAACCCCAAACCAGTGGGAACAGAGATCCACCTGGAGTGAATCCATGGGGATGTATAGCCATACCTGACTTCCTGGGTATGGCTGGAGACCGCCAGACATGAAGAGGTCTGCCAGGTCAGCCTGGGCTCCAGCCCCCAAGTTGTCGTACCCCATGATCCTAGGATGCGACTGGCCATGGTTCTGCAAAATCATACAGGAATGTGGCAGCCAATCCCCAAATGGGAGGAAGGGAGGGCCAGTGAAGAGGGGGTTCCTAGGGCACCAGCCAAACCCTGATCAGGGGAAAGGGCCCTCTAAACTGCCCAAGGTGCCAGACTACCGGCAACTCACTATAGGGACACCCTTGCAGGAAGCCCAGGCAGAGCTGGAATGTGACAGGAATTTCCTCCAGGAGCAGAGGATGGACCTGACCCTAAACTGGGCCTAAGAGCAGGCAATGACCCCAAATCAGGAGGGAGATGAGGCCCCTTGGCTGCCACATGGACCCTGATTCGAGATCCGGAATATCTGCCTCTACCAAGTGGTTAAAGACCCACAGACCCAGGAAGACTTCAGGCCGTTGCTAGTTCCATGGAGGTTGTGGTGGGACTTCTTTCACCTAGACCACTCAGTGCCCTGGGCAGGGCACCTGAGAAGGTAGAAGACCCTTCAGTGAGTGGTGTGAAGATTCTTTTGGCCAGGCATACATCATGAGGTAAAGGACTAATGCACCTCCTGCTCTGTGTGTTAATGATCTAGGCAAAGGGGATACCAAAAGTACTGCAATCCCGCTCCCCATGGTCAGGGTACCCTTTCAACACATTGGCATGGACCTAGTGTGACCGCTGGAAAAAAGTGGCGCAGGATATCATTACACCCTTGTGGTTGTCGACTACGTGACTTGGTATCCCAAGGCTGTCCTCTTACCAGGGCACCCAACAGTCCCCACAGAACTCATGAAGATCTTTGGCAGGATGGGAATAACACAGGAAATACTGACAGACCAGGGCACCAATGTGGCATCATGGTTAATGGCTGAATTATGCTGCCTATTGAACATTAGGTCCCTCAAGACTTCGATGTACCACCCCCAGATGGATGGGCTGGTGGAGAAGTTCAACGGAACCCAGAAGGTGATGCTACACAAATTTGTGGAGGACAACCCATGGCACTGGGACACATTATCACCATCCCTGTTGTTCGCAGTGCAGGAAGTCCCCCAAGCATCCACAGGCTTCTTCAACTTTGAGCTCCTCTACATTAAGCAGCCCAGTCCTCGACCTCCTGAGGGAGAACTGGGAGGAACAAGAAACCCTGGTCATGGGGTCAGCCCACTATGTATTACAACAGTGAAAACAGCTCCAAACTCTGGGGACCTTCACCCAAGAGAACCTTCTACCGGCACAACATTCACAAGAGCAACAGTACAACAGAGGTACTTTGAACCTGGACTTTGAACTTTGAACCTGGAGACCAGGTCTGACTCTTGTTACCCTTCGCTGAACCCAAACCAGGCAAGGTCCCTTTGAGGTGATGTGGTAGGTAGGGCCAGTAGATTATGAGATCTGGTTACCCGGACAGCGAAAAGAGGTACATACGTACCATGTAAACATCCTGAAAGCCTGGAAGGCCAGGGAAGGCTTACTGATCACCCCTTACCCCTCGGAAACGGAACTGAGGTCTCTAGTTGAGGCCCAATGTGCAGAAAGAATAGTAAATATGGCAAGTAACCACTTTGGCTTATCAGAGAAATCTTTGTTGAGCTTAAACACAAAAAGGAAACTTACAAGAAGTGGAAACTTGGACAGATGACTAGGGAGGAGTATAAAAATATTGCTTGAGCATGCAGGAGTTTAATCAGGAAGACCAAAGCACAATTGAAGCTGTAGCTAGCAAGGGATGTGAAGGGTAACAAGAAGGGTTTCTACAGGTATGTCAGCAACAAGAAGAAGGTCAGGGAAAGTGTGGAACCCTTACTGAGTGGGGAAGGCAACCTAGGGACAGATGATGTGGAAAAAGCTGAAGTACACAATGGTTTTTTTGCCTCTATCTTCACAGACAAGGTAAGCTCCCAGACTGCTGTCCTAGGCAGCACAGTATGGGGAGGAGGTGAGCAGCCCTCAGCAGGGAAAGAACATATTAAGGACTATTTAGAAAAAATGAACATATACAAGTCCATGGGTCCAGATCTAATGCATCCGAAGGTGGTGAGGGAGTTGGCTGATGTGATTGCAGAGCCATTGGTCATTATCTTTGAAAACTCGTGGTGATCAGGGGAGGTCCCAGACGATTGGAAAAAGGCAAATATAGTGCCCATCTTTTAAAAAGGGAAGAAGGAGAATCCGGGGAACTACAGACTGGTCAGCCTCACCTCAGTCCCTGGAAAAATCATGGAGCAGGTCCTCAAGGAATCTATTTTGAACCACTTGGAGGAGAAGAAGGTGATCAGGAACAGTCAACATGGATTCACCAAGAGCAAGTCATGCCTGTCAAACTTGATTGCCTTCTAAGATGAGATAACTGGCACTGTGGATATGGGGAAAGCAGTAGACGTGATATATCTTGACCTTAGGAAAGCTTTTGATACAGTCTCCCACAGTATTCTTGCCAGCAAGTTAAAAAAAGTATGGATTGGATGAATGGACTATAAGGTGGATAGAAAGCTGGGTAGATCATTGGGCTCAATGGGTAGTGATCAATGACTCGATATCTAGTTGGCACCTGGTATCAAGTGGAGTGCCCCAGAGGTTGGTCCTGGGGCTGATTTTGTTCAACATCTTCATTAATGATCTGGATGATGGGATGGATTGCACCCTCAGCAAGTTTGCAGATGACAGTAATCTGGGGGGAGAGGTAGATATGCTGGAGGGTAGGGATAGGGTCCAGAGTGACCTAGACAAATTGGAGGATTGGGCCAAAAGAAATCTGATGAGGTCCAACAAGGACAAGTGCAGAGTCCTGCACTTAGGACGGAAGAATCCCATGAACTGCTATAGGCTGGGGACAAACTGGCTAGGCAGCAGTTCTGCAGAAAAGGACCTGGGGATTACAGTGGACAAGAAGCTGGATATGAGTCATCAGTGTGCCCTTGTTGCCAAGAAGGCTAACGGCATATTGGCCTGCATTAGTAGGGGCATTGCCAGCAGATCAAGGCAAGTGATTATTCCCCTCTATTCGGCACTGGTGAGGCCACATCTGGAGTATTGCATCCAGTTTTGGGCCCCCACTACAGAAAGGATGTGGACAAATTGGAGAGAGTCCAGCAGAGGGCAACAGAAATGATCAGGGGGCTGGGACACATGATTTACAAGGAGAGGCTGAGGGAACTGGGGTTATTTAGTCTGCAGCAAATAAGATTGAGGGAGGATTTGATAGAAGCCTTCAACTACCTGAAGGGGGGTTCCAAAGAGGATGGAGCTAGGCTATTCTCAGTGATGGCAGATGACAGAACAAGAAGCAATGGTCTCAAGTTTCAGTGTGGGAGGTTTAGGTTGGATATTAGGAAAAACCATTTTACCAGGAGGGTGGTGAAGCACTGGAATGGGTTACCTAGGGAGGTGGTGGAATCTCCATCCTTCGAGGTTTCTAAGGCCCGGCTTGACAAAGCCCTGGCTGGGATGATTTAGTTGGGGATTGGTCCTGCTTTGAGCAGGGGGGTGGATAGATGACCTCCTGAGATCTCTTCCAACCCTTATATTCTATGATTCTATGACCTCTTGATTTGAGGCCTGTGACAACAGGCCATGAGCTCAGCCCCGAGCAGCAGGAACAGTTGTGACATCTAGTGAAGGCCTTCCCAGATGGCTTGTCGGCCCACCTGGGATTGACAAATGCAATGAGCCACCACATTGCCACTATCCCAGGTCAGAAGATATGCGGCAACCACCAGCCACTCCCTAAGAAAATGTGGGGAGCTGTCCAGAAAAATCTAGAGATAATGCTGGCCCTGGGGGTCGTGGAGTAATCATGAAGTGAATGGTGGAACATTGCTGATATTGTAATCTACAGCACCAGTTTGGAAGACAACCTCTAGCACCTCTGTTAGGAGCATTAGTGACAATGTAGGATACAGGCCTGCATTTTTGCCTGAGATAGAATTCTGTGTCTTTGTCCATTTGATTTTTGATACTCTCATATCTATATGTTCTTATATCTTATTCTAATGCATGAGGACAAAGGACAAAGACACTGTGTGTTGCTTCTGCCCAGCCAGATGGGTTTGTTAGTACAATGAGAAAGAGATAAGAAATGGAGCACAGCTACAGTGTTACTGGGTATGGTGGGAGTGTAATATATGAACATATACTGGGGGGCTGCTTGGCTTCTCTCTCAAGCCAAGGTCAAGCAACCAGGTAGGAGGAGCAATGGGGGATGGGAGGGGAGACACAAAAAACACTAAAAGCCAAAGAAAAGCCTGTCCTTGGCCAGTACACAACTTCACTCCTTCCCCCTCCCATGGGATACAAAAGAGGTGGGACAACGACCTCAGACTCACGACCCCCCAAAATGGAACATGACCATAGGTTATAAGGGAGGGGACAAGGGCTGTGCACTGCAGGTCTATTTAGGCCTGCTAAGAAGCAGGAGAACCAGACATTGATCCAGTTGTGGAACCGGGAACAGAGTCAGCATGTTTCGGAGGGATACCCGCTGACTCAGTGACAGATACACTCATCACTGACAGGGCCCTGAGCTGGGACCTGGTCGAATAGGGGGGTCCGGGTCCCCCTACCCCAGTCTCCAATCCATGCCTGGGTGGCAGCCCATCCCCTGCCTGGCCACAAGGACACACTGCCCCACTCAGAATGGAATTCCTATTTATTTCGTCCCCTAGGCCATGCTGCACTGCACTGAAGGCCAGCCCTTGTGATTCTGGCTGCTAGGCCATGCTGACCTGCACAGGAGGGTAGTCCTATTGAGGCTGTCCCATTGACTTTAGCCATTAGGTCGTACTGTCCTGTGCTGAAGGGTGGTTCTATTGACTCCGGCCACTAGGACAGATGGTCCTGAACCTAAGGACACCCCTGCCCCCAACCCTCACCATTAGGCTATACTGCCCTGAGAGGAGGCGCGGTCCATTGGACTTAGCCGCAAGGCCATAACGCCACCAATAATGTGTGACGGGGCATACCTGCCCCTCCAAAGCATCACTGAGACAGGGGCCAGATGGTACAGACACGCAGTGAGTGACAGGAAAGAGAGGGCATTACTGAGCTAAACAAAATTCCCTCAGTTGTGCATTGCTCGTAGCAGAAGGTTCCTGAGGCTGAGTTATGTGTAGTTCAATTGAGTTTCTCTCAGTGTGGATGCAGGGCAGTGCAGCGATACTACAGTTGACACAAGCTGGTCCTCCAATGCACAGCCCCTTGGCACCCAGTTACAAGTTCTTTCCACTGCAAACAATTCTTTGATAAATTAGTTTCAGATCCATGTAGACACACAATGGCTGCTGAGAGGCCACCTCAGAGGCCTTCTGCCTGGCCTGAGGGTATCGAGTCTTCAATGGATCTTTGGACCAATACACGTCCCTTCCATGGATTCAATACCTAAAACAGAAACTGGCTCAGATGAGGATTCACTGTTCTGGTGATCGGTGTCTGCAGGAAATTAAGCATCTGAAGGTGATGTATGTCTGCGGAAAAGCTGTGTCTGAAGGGTCTCCAGGCTCGTCCATCCCACCATGGGGCATGTAGAGCAATTACTGCTGAGCTGCAGCATCTGACACTCACTGTGTGTCTACAGGTGGGGAGGGATTTTCGAAGTCACAAAGGAGATTTTGATACCAATGTAGCCAGCTCTTGGGCTACTGTGTGTTATTCATAAAGTCCCAGCTCCTGGAGGCACGTGATCCTGTGAGAATGTTGGCTTCATTTAAAAAGAAAAAAGTCAGTATCTAGCTCTAGTGGTTGCAGAGAAAAGCTTGAAAATGTGACCTGAGTGTGACCAAAGCCTCAAAAAACAAAGGAAACAAGAACACCCTGAAAGGTGATTTTGGTTTGGTTTGGTTTTAAAATCTAGTGACTTTTTTAGCCAATCTCCTGATTTTTGAGGCCTGACTCATGGTGGTTGAAGACTTGGATTTGGCAACAAGCAGCTCCCATTTATCCTAGTGGGAACTGGGCACCCCAATCCCTCAGGCAGCTGTGAAGATTTCAACCTTGCAGGCCATGAGAATCCAGGTTCCCAGTGAGGCAGGTCTAGCAGTCTTTGGGTCCCATGGCAGGACAGGAAGGGATCAGTGTTGTGGGCTCTGGGAGCCTCTCTCAAGGGCAGAAGGAGCTGGGTGACTTGCTGTAAGATCTGACAATCCTGCCACCCAGAGCTAGCACATGCCCTGATCACCCTAATGTCATCCCCTCCCCACAGCCTCCTGGGCCTGGACCCTTTTACTCTGCAGGACTGAGGATGTCTAGGGATGGGGGAAGGGTCATTGGGGTCTCAGATGCCCCTACCCCAGCCCTGCAGGGGGCAGCGTACATGGGGGACAGGGAGGGAAATAATTGGGATTCAAATGTTGTTACCAGAGAGAGAACACAGTGCCAGGAGGAGGATTCCCAGGCTGCAGACACAGAGCCGCCACCACGTCGCCATGGGGACACCCCGGGCAGGGACCTGTAAGAAGAGAGCAGGGATGGTTAACACTCCCCAGACTGTGTGAGGGGCTGGCAGTGCAGGGAACATGCCCCATCCATCGTCTGACCTGACCCACTCTGCTCCCAGACAGAGCATCTCCCCAGGGACAAGAGAGGATTTCACTCCTTCCAGGCTGCTCTGCCGCCTGCCCAGGCCTGGCACTAGGAATTTCCACCAGCGGGAAGTGCTGTGTATCCATCCCCATTTCCTCCCCCGTTCTCTGATCATCCATTGGTGCAACTTCCCCCTGATTCCAATGCAGGTGAACCCTGCAGCAGAGCAGGGCCACTTCCGAGGTAACCCCAATGGTACCCACATTGCTGTCCCCCCTGCAGAAGGGGCCTGGCTCTGTGCCTGCCGCCACCTTGGACAACACAGCAGATGAGTGACCTGGGGCTCTCCACAGCTAATGGCATGAAGCTCTACAGCATGAGCTAAAGATCCAGGCTGTGCAGCTGGGGCTGTGACAGACTCACGTGCTCTGTGGATCAGGCTCAGAAGGGACCCATCTCACACCCTGGCCAGTGGGTGACATCTGGGCACCTTTCTCCAGGGTCAGCTTGGCCAGAAGTCATCCACCTCTGTAAATGATGCTGCCAAGTGACAGGGATGGGGCTGGCAATGGCTATGACAGACACCAGGGGGCGCTGTCAGATACCTGCTCCCTCTCCCCTGACATCAATTGGAGACCATCATATCAGTAGACATTACAGCAAGATACACAGTGAGAGGGCCAGGAGGCACCGTCTCAGCTCTGCACAGAGTCTCAGGCATCATCCTGCCCCCAGTTCTCCAATCTGTATACACAGTGTCAGACTGGATGGACACAATGGGCTCTTCTGACCTTAAAATATGTGAATCTATTTCTGTTTCAGTTCCAGCTCCCTCCAAAATGGTCCACCATGTGCATGGTGCATTGAAAACTGTATTAGAATTGTAAGTTGTCACTGTAAATGAGGGTTTTCCTGGTCCTGCAGGCAGGCAGGGGACTCTGTAGGGAAGTGTGTGATCTGGGTCCAGCAGCAAGCAGTTGTACACAGACCAGCCTACAGCAAGGTGGGGTGACCTTGGCCTCTCTGCCTTAGGCTAGGTCTACACTACCCGCCTGAATCGCCGGGTAGAAATCGACCTCTCGGGGATCGATTTATCGCATCCCGTCAGGATGCGACAATCGATCCCCGAATCGACGCTCTTACTCCATCAGCGAAGGCGGGAGTAAGAGCCGTCGACGGGAAGCCGCGGAGGTCGATTTTGCCGCCGTCCTCACAGTGGGGTAAGTCGGCTGCGATATGTCGAATTCAGCTACGCTATTCGCGTAGCTGAATTTGCGTATCTTAAATCGACCCCCCCCTGTAGTGAAGACGTACCCTTAGGGAGCAGCCTGCTTTGTCTCTCTCCATTTTGCATTGTTGTGTGTTATCATTCTAGATTCTAAGCATTAAAGCTGTGTTAAGCAGCAACCTTCCAGCCAGAGGATTTATGCTTATATCTAACTCCTCTGTGTGTGACGGGAGCATAAGGATGGGGACCCTCCCCCAAAGAGATCTCCCTTCTGAGCGGGGGAATGACATGAATGACTGGAGGATCGGTGACAGGATTGAGGTTTAAGCCTATGCCCAGGGCAGGGTTAAAGTCTAGGTACTATAGTCCATGACCTGGGCAGGGTTAAAGCCTCGGCACTATGGGCTTGTGCTCAGGGCCCCAGCAGATCTTGTCTTGCATTTAGAAGAAAACTTAAGTTTACCAGTTTCGTGTGTGAGGACAAACGCTCAGAATCATGCTCTGGATTTAACGATGTGACAGTCTCTATCCCCATATGCATTCCTTTCATAAGACCATGATAAATCTTGTACAAACTATGACTTCTGAGATATCATTTAAAAACTCAAGATTTGCTGATCATTATTGTCCCAGTAAAATATTGTATCTAAAATTATAAGCTTCTACGGTATAAGACATGTTCCAAGTCTGGGGAAGCAGCCTCAAACCAGTTCCCAAGAGACAAAAGGTTAGGCAACACCTCAGCCAGGTGTCAACAAGATCAAGTAGACCATCACCTCGTTAAATGGCCACTTGCCCCTCTCCCCACTTCACCCCACCCCCAGGGTAGGAAAAAGGATGTGTGCAGGAACATAAGAACATCCATACTGGGTAAGACCAAAGGTCCATCTAGCCCAGTATCCTGTCTTCCAAGAGCAGCCATTGTCAGCTGTTTCAGAGGGAATGAACAGAATTGGTAATCATCAAGTGATCCATCCCCTGTCACCCATTCCCAGTTTCTGGCAAACAGAGGCTAGGGACACCATCCCTACCCATGCTGGATCATAGCCATTGATGGACCTATCCTCCATGAATTTATCCAGTTCTTTTTTGAACCCTGTTATAGTCAATACATTTTGAAAAATGAAGCCTCAAGAAAGAACATCTCACCACGATGCCAAGAACATGCAGTCTTTCTTACCATTTACATCCTGACAAAGAAACAGCTTGAGGTTCCCATCCAAACAACTTTTCTGTCTCCAGAAGCTCAGCTGGAGATTATTGTTGTGCTAGAGAATGGACTATAAGAAAAGAGGGCAAAATGTTCCAAAATACTCCTCCCTTTCTCTCTTCTGACTGCATCAACAATACCGGAAGGACAAAGAAAGTAACACTGAACTTGGGGAGGGATCCTTGCTGAAAGGAATCCAGCCAGTGAGCCTGCTGAAGTATGTGATGAGAGAGACATTTGCTTTTTAATTCATTTAGCTCATTAAGTTAGGTGTTAGTTGCGTTTTACCTTTTATTTCTTTGTAACCAATTCTGACTTTTATGCCTCATTACTTGTAATCACTTAAATCTATCTCTTTGTAATTACTATTTTTTTATTGTTTTATCTAAACCAGTGTGTTTGGATTGAAGTGTTTGGGGAAACTCCATTTGGGATAACAAGAGTTGTACATATAATTTTCTATTAATAAATCAGGGACTTTATGTGAATTTGTATCGTCTAGGAGGGTGATGGGCAGGACAAGATGCACATTTCTGGGGGAAAGTCAGGGACAGGGTGGAAATCTGCTGGTGTTGTTCTGCAGTACAGTTCATGAGTGGCTGTCCATAGAACTCATGCAGTGTAAATGGGAATCAGAGATGACCTGTGCCTACCAACAGTGGTGAGCACAAGTAAGGGCAGAGTGAGGGCAGCGGCATCAGCAGATGTTACTGAGCATGCTCAGTTGTGTAATTACAAGCCAAGCAGTTAAATCTGGGGGGTGTACGTGGCCCTGCATGACCTCTCCCCCTACATGTCGCCCTTGCTGGGAATAATTTACATGCTGGAAGCTCGGTGTGAGCAGAGCAGGAGTGGTAGCTTTCACAGCAAAGCAGTGTAAAAGGCACCCTAGATTGGAGGATTGAGGGGACCCAGCTCTTTATCAGTCCAGATTGTAACCTGGGCAATGTCACAAACAGTCCCAACAACACCTGCCTGAGTCTGCAGAGAGCCAGGGGCTAGAGCTCCAAGAGGAGGAACAGCCCAGAGCGGGCTCAAAGCGATGTTTACTGCCAGCCCACTGCTCTGAGAGCCCTGCCAACACCACCCAGCAGGGACTGTCTGTGTGATGGGGGGGAGGGAAGGAAAGAGCCCTGGGGACCCAGCCCACCCACCAAGCACTGCTATAATGATCTTGGGGTTCATTAAACAACAAACCAGTGAATGAGAAAATAATAACATTTTATTAAAAAAATAAACTAGAGCATGTCTGTGATGAACTGCTGTGCACTGTTCCCCACCCTGCTTCCAGACACGATTCAAAATTACTATATTCATAATACTGTCCCCGATGAGGGAGCTGTGGCACTCTATACCTCGGGGTAGTGCCGTGTAACCCCCATATTCATCATTTGTACACAATTGTGATATTTCATATAAAGCATGCCATGTAAGGTATCATATGAAAGGTTATGATCTGCTGAAAACCATTGTTCAATCTAAATATGTATATCATTAGTGCATATGAAGTTATGAGATTGTGTTGTATGGTTGTCACTAAAATATGTTTTGAATTGGGGAATAGCCCAGATATTAAATCCCCAGAGACGACAGCAAGGAAAGTAACCAATGGCCGGGTGGGTGTCGAACAACCATCAACAGCCATTGTCCAGCAAGGGAGTTACAATTCAAGGACTCACTTGTACAAGGCCACACCAGGGGAACTCAGCAATGCCCACTAGACATGCCTGGACTTAAATTCTTCAAGCACATGGAATGAGGATATAAAATAGAGGACAGAGGCCGCATGGTTTGGTCCTGTCTCTTTCTCCACCTACGCTGAAGGCAACGAGAATGCTGGAGCTGAGGAGACAGGTCCCCAGCTAACAGAGGGAGCCTGCATATGAAAGACTGTACCCAACCTGCAGTATCCGGTTGGCTGAGAAAAAATGCTTATTCCAGATATTGCCTAGTCTAATAAGGTTGAGAATTTAGACTTTATCTTCATCTTTTATCTTTTTGTAATCAATAAACTTACTCTAGTGTTTATCCTTACCAGTGAGTTTGACTGAAGTGCTTGGTAAATCTGCTCAGTTACAAAGGCTGGTGTATATCCACTTTCTATTGATGAAGTGGTGAACCTATTAATAAACTTGCATTGCTCAAGAAAGGGTCTTGAACAGTGCAAGACAGTATATTCCTGATGTACAAGGCTGGGAGAAGGGAAGATTTGGTTGGTGCCTTTCTCTGTGTGATTAATGAGTGGCTCTGGCAGCTGGGTGTGGGATTCTACATGCAGTTGTACTGAGTGGTAACAGCACCTGGAGGGGTTTCCTGCTTGTTACCAGTAAGGCATTATGAGAGACAATCCAGATTAGTGAGTTAAGGAGGCACAGCAGTCCCTCAGTCCCAGGTTGTACCCTGGGGATCCCGTCACAGAGCCTCTCTAAATTATAACCTTGCACAAACATATCTCTACATCTTTCCTCCTAAAAAAACCCATTAGCTCTTACATACACATATATAAACAGCTAACAACTAATAACACATTCATTAAATTCTCCACCCGTCTAGTTCTTTTCCAGAAACACAACCTGTCAGCTAGCTAGAGTTAAGATACCAGCACATCACGCTGGAGTGAGTCTTTATCACTCACTTTCCTCAATTACCCCTTCTCCAGGCAGGTTAGCAGTCTTTCGGGACCTTTAATCTCCCTTTCTGATCTTTCTAGTATCAGCCTTTCATTACAGTCTGAGTTGTTCTCTTCTTGCTTGCCAGTTTCTCCTCTGTCCTCTGATGATAAGTGATCACTTGGTTGGTAAATACCAGAGTCCACATCTACTGTCAGTGTTTTGGAACATTCTGGGATTACTCTTCAATCCCTTTGATTACGCCGAAATGTGTCCACATGGTCTCTCTGGACTACATATGATCTTGGATGCAGCTGTTCTCTAATGGTACACATTTGGCCCCAAGTATAAGAGATGTGATTCCTCAGGCACACTCTATCACCTGGGTGAAGAGATGGGAGAACATGGGGCCTTTTCTCAAAATAATATTTCTGCTTCCACTTCTCATTTTCTTTCATCTTCCATATGATTTCATTGTCATGAGATTTCAGCAAGTTATCAGTGATTGGCAAATTAGATCCGATCCTTCTTCCTATTAACAGCTCAGGTGGAGAAGAGCCATTTTCCAGAGCTGTACTTTTGTAAATCAATAAGCTTTATGAAAATCACTCCCACAGTCAAATATCTTTTTCATAAGGTTCTTTACTGTCTGTACAGATCTTTCTATGGGTTGATTCAATTGGGGGTAATTTGGATTTGATGGTTTGTGATTAAAGTCCCAGTCTAAAGAAAATTGACTAAAATATGCACAGAAAATTGCAGCGGATTATCACTAAAAACTTCATCTGGAATTCCATATCTGGAAAAGATTCCCTTCTTGCCGGCTATCACTGACTTACTATTAGTACTATGCAGTGTGCAAATTTTTGGATACAGAGAATATATGAGAATAATATATGATTATTAAATAGACTTTTGATTGCCAGGTAAATCACTCACTGCCGACCTTCTCATAAAGCCTTTGTGGAACTAGATGAGGTCATAGCGGCTCTGTCTGTTGGCATGGATTGTATTTGAATCATGAAAAGCAGTTTCCTACTTCATTAGTAATGTTGTGATTACACCTGACATTGACCACTGTTGGAAGATAGTGTTGGGATCCACTAGGCATAGCTACCAGGTAACTCGGGAGAGCGGAAGGCCAAAGTGTCGATGAAACTCTTTTGCTTTGGGCCTATCTGAAACCCCCAGACTCCATCTTGTAAACTCTCATCTATTTCTGTGCTAACTGCTTACATGTTAAAGTAGAAATGTATTGGTCAGTGTTTCTAGCAGATGGCTGCAGTTTCACTCACACTAGCAGAAATAATAGAGATAAGGAGGGAACAGAGAGATAGTTAGTTTGTAGCTGTTTTCCCATATATCCCCAAGGTATTTAGTGCAAAGGGTCAAGAAACGTACCGTGTTCTCCCTTCAAAATGACAAATGTATCCGCAACAAATGTCTCTTGTATCCCCTTCCCCAAAATAATATGTATTCTGTATAACCTGTTATCTATCGGTTAGTATAATGAAGCAAAACGACAAAGGCTAAGTTGTTTACTACTGGCTATAAAAAGGGCCTATGTCGCCCATGTAAGGTGTGTCTCTTCTGGCACGAGCCGAGGAGCGCCCTCTCAGCTGACTAACAAATAAAAAGGACCTGGTACCCGTCTTCTTGTCTCTCCGTGCCTCCTTGGTGTAATTAGGTAAGCTCCGGGGGGAAACGGGCCCTATTTGGCCAACAATAGGATACTGGGCTAAATCGATCTTTGTTCTGACCCAGTATGGCCACTCTTTTGTTCTTATGTGATTGATCTGTGGCCAATATATCACCTCTCATGCTCATTGTTTGCATTTCTCAATTCCTCAGTGACCCTCCTGGATCTTCTATAGCATTTCTTTCGAGAGGCACATTGGCATTACAACCTTGCTGCCCTTGAAAATTACCCTATCACAGTAAGTACATGTCTGCAGTTCCAATAGCCTCTTATTCTTGAACAGCAACTGCTTATTTCTTCAGGCCACGCTTTGATTATCACTTTTTAAAGGATCCACAATTCACCTTTCTCCATTCCTCTCTCACTTGTTGCAGTTTCCTGTTAATTACTATGGGAATTGAATTTACAGTCAGATCTACATAGCCTTGCATCTCTATCTCTAAGGTCTTCTCTGATTTCGTAGTGGGAGTCACCATTCCGGAAAGTGCATCTGCAGTGAACATGAATTTGCTGGGCATGTAGGTCACAACCAAACCATATTGCTGCTGCTTTATCATCATTCTTTGAATCATTAAGGTACAGTCATTTAGCGGTTTGCTAAATAACGCTATCAGCGGCACAGGATCCATTTCAAGTTCCACAGTCTGGCCATAAATATATTGATTGAATCTCTTGCAGGCAAACAATATTACTAAAAGCTCTTTCTCTGTGTGTATCTGGTTTATGCCTCAGTCAGTGATTTGGATGCCACTGGTTGCCACAAATCCTCATGTGTCTGTAGAATCACTGCACCTAACCCAGACTGTGAAACATCTGCTGAAATTTTGAAGGCCTGCCTGGTGTGTAGAATTGCAACACTGGCTCTTGTATCAGTTGTTGTTTCAAACTGGCCCCTGATTCCTCCTGTTCCGCACCCCAGAACCATTCACTTTTATTCTCTAGCAGCTGCCTCAAAGCTGCTGCTTTTGTACGTAGATTAGATATGAATTTTCCAAGACAATTAACCATTTCCAGGAACCCTTGGACATCTTTCTTTGACTGGCGACGTGGCATCATTTCAATAGCTGAAACCTTCCTCTCAACAGGTCTTACACCTTCCTTCAGAATAATATCTCCAACAAAAGTCAATTCTGTAACCCCTAAAACACATCTCTCCTTATTTAGTGTCAAGTTTGTAGCGCTAGTTGCAGGGCCGGCTCTAGGTTTTTTGCTGCCCCAAGCAAAAATAATTTTTGGCTGCCCCCCACCCCAGCCCTGGGCTCCCCCCCCCCGCACTTCCCTGCTGCCCCAACCCTGGGATCTCCCCCCACACAACCACACCCCCTGCAGCCCCAGAGCTGGACTCCCTCTTTCCCCCCCCTATGAGTGCCCTCCCCCCACCCCCCTGCCGCCTCAGCCCTGGGCTCTCCCCCCAACCTGCACCCTCCTGCTGTCCCAGCCCTGGGTCACTGGTAACTCGCTCCTAGGGCGGGTCATTCAGCAGGAATTTTGGATGTGCACAGAACACAGACAGGATTGGTTCCCATATGGTTACAGAACTGCAGTAAAGTGGAACAATTTTCAGCTTGTGTGACTGGAGGATATCTGGATGCGTATTATAAGACTGTCCTACATAAATGAGGAAAAGTTGAGGTGCCTTTATTATTCTTCTGTTCCACTCTTTCTTTCTATGGGGAATTTGCCAATGCAATATCACTGTCTTTCTTTTAAACAAATAAAACTAAACTAAAAAAAAAAAGGCAATGGCTGTTGAAAATAGCAATTCCAGTCCTAAAAACCCACTGGGAAGCATTTCTTGCTCAATTTTATCCTACTTTTTCAACAGCAAGTTACAGTGGATCAGTATATTTGATTTGGGAGAAATTAAATAACAGCTGCCCGAATTGAGCTTGAGCACTCCTGAATTTTGAGGGTGTTCAAATCTGGAAGGCAGGTGCTAGATTCCCTTTCTGAATATTAGCTAAATCTGGAAACGAAAAGTCAATTTCTGCTTCCATGGCTCAAAAGTGGAAATCCTCCTGAGTGCCTGGTACTGTATCTAAAGCTGTCCAGGTCCAGAGCCTCCCCTCCCTTACTTTTCATGTCCAGGTCCAGAGCCTCCCCTCCCTTACTTTTCATTTTAAATTCTAGTGGGATCCACGTACCTCCCTTGCTTGGCTTCAGATAGAGAAGGGCACTGTCCACTTAGTCCACCCAATTCCTTCTTTGGGGGCTGCAAGGTGAGGTCACACCAGTATCCCTAATCCAGTCTGGGGAAGTCTTCTGAGGGTGATATCTGGGACAAAGCCGCCTACTCCTTGGGCACACTTGTCCCCCATTCACAGTGCCACCCCTTTCGACTCACAGCAAGCTGCAGCATGGCTCAGCTACCTCACTCCCTACCCCTCCCTTTCCTGTTGATAGCTGCCAAGGGATTGCTGGGAAATGTAGTTCTTTCCCTGCTCCAGGGCTGGCTCTATAGGCAGGGAGCTAGACAAGGAACTACAGCTCCCAGGGTCCCGTGGGTTTTCAGCTCCCATGCTGGATCCCCAGCTGCTCCGTGGCTCCGCTTCTGCAGGGTTGTGAGAGGGGAGGAAGTGAGTAAAAAAAAAAGGATGGCCCGAATGCCGCCCCCTGCAAATGTGCCGCCCCAAGCACCTGCTTGTTTTGCTGGTGCCTAGAGCCGGCCCTAGCTAGTTGCATCCAAAACTTCCCAAAGTCTTCCCCAGATGATGCTGTCATCCATTGATGTGCCGATACCGTTAATATATTCATAGATCATATTACGGCTTTGTGGTATACTTCTGGTGCTGGAGTTATGCCGAAGAGTAAGTGTACAAATCTGTATCTTCCAAATGAGGTATTAAATGTGATAGCTTTGAGGTTTCTTGAATAATTTTAGCTGCCAAAATACTGAGGATGCATGAAATATTGTGCATTCACAAGTAGAGCCATAATCTCTTCTCCCACTGGCAGTCTGAAATGTTCTTTTTTTATAGCCATGCTGTGGTCTCTAGGATCTAAGCATATGCGTAGCTGGCCATTATTTTTCTCCACAATGACTAGAGGGCTCACCCATTCCACTGGTGCCTTAATTTTTTGTTTTACTTGCATTGCTTCCATCCTTGTGAGCTCAGCCTTCAGTTTATCATGGACTGCAAATGGACCTTTCTACATGGATGGATAAATGAAGGGACCTGCTTGTTTATCTGGATTGTACGTTCACCCTATCATCAACCCAACAGATCATGATATTCCCAAATGAGTGCCTCATAGCCACCTTCAGTATGAACATTTAGTGAGAGCACCTGTTGTACGAGCTTGAGTTTTTCACAGGCAGCCAGGCCTAAAATTGGTGTCACCTCCTTTGGCACCACAGTGAACGGGAACCTTTATGTGGTGTTTTTATAGTTGATGCTAGCAGTGCACCTCCCCTTCACTAGTATATTTGTTCCAGAAAAAAACGGTTAATTTTATTTTTGTTGATCCCAGTTTTGGTCTTTTTTCAGTCTCTCGTAATCTTGTTCAGTCAGAATATTAACCTGAGCTCCTGTGTTCAGTCTGGGTGGAATAATTGTTTTATTTATTTTCATAAGCAGTATCCAGTCCCTCTCATCAAGTTTGCTTGATCCCAGCACATCTCTTCAACAAGGTTGTCTTCAGCTGCAGGCACTTGACTTTTCTGCCTTTGGGATCTGCAGCATTTTGCAAAATGACTTTTCCCTCCACATATGTGTCAGAGTTTCCCAAAGTCAAACACTGTTTGGGACCATGCTGTGATCCACACCTTGCACATAACCGTCTGTACCCTATCTCCCCACTAGCAGAGGTTTTCATAGTGAGTGGTTGCACTCTTTGATTTGTCCTATTCTGGCTGTCTTCTTTTGTGCTTAGTACATGGATAGGCCCTTCTGGTGAATTCAGCTATATCTGGCTTGTGCTCTCACAGTTTCTGCTGCCCTGCGGATCTGGAGAGCTTTTTCTAAAGTTAAATCAGCTTCACGGAGCAGGCTCTCTCTTAATAAATTGTCTTTAATGCCACAATTGATTCTATCTCTGACCAGAGATTCTGTCAGTGTGATGCTGTGGTTAAGGAAGGTGACCATTTATATCACTGTTGTTACCACTATCACATAATTTCCATAAATCTTATACAGAGTATATCATGGAAGGTGTCAATGGAAAAGTTATGGTTCGCTAACTATGATTATCCTGTTTATATTCATGTATCATCTTTGTATCTAAAGATGTGAATATTGGCCATGTATTTTTATCTCAAATCTGTTCTTGGGGTGACACCCTCCAGATCGATTTACATCAGGGCTGGACAGCTCTGAGTTGATGGCCCATCAAGGACACTCCACTCTCACAATGGGCCATAGAAGAAACTCATCTGATCCAGAGAGCTCTTCCTGAGGATGCCTCAGAGAGAGAGGAGCCAGTGGTCACCCTCTGTGTGTCAGCAAACCATGTAAGGACATGAGATGTGCTCATGTGACCTTGGACTCCATCTTGGGCCAGTAACTTTCCACAGACAAGGGCTCTGGGACTTGTTTGGGACAGTAATTTTCCATGCACATGGCAGAGGATATAAAAGACACTTAAGACATTTCCATTTTGCCTCTTTCCTGCCCTAATTCTCTGGACTGTGGATTTACAACTAAAAGGAGCATCTTGAACTAAGGACTGAGGACCTTCCAATCTTTTGGAAGTTACCAGAGGAACTTTACAAGACAGCAGTCTATTCCAGCATTGCTACTAGCCTGGTATAAGGACGCTGCAATCATTTGTATGATCTAATGACCATTTATAACTCTCTTCTTGTCTTTTATTAATAAATCTTTAGTTGGTTTACTAAGGATTGGCTGACCGTGTGATATTTGGGTAAGATCTGATATGTATTGACCCGAGTGTATGTGTCTGATCCTCTGGAATTAGTAAGCACCTCTGTGATGGGGCAGAGTGGCCCCACACTGGGACTACAGGGGTTAACCCTTCTTTCCTAGCAGAGGAAGCCACGCCCCGGAAGCTCTGCTGTGCGTGCTCCAACTGGAGGACAGGTATAAAAGCCTGCAGAACAGCTCAGTCTGGGCTCACTACCGGAGGAGAAGGAGGCACGCTGCTAGCTCCTGAGGAGGGAGAGCCTGCGCACCAGGATCTGGAGGCCAGCCAAGCCGAGACACTCCCTGAGACCCTGACAGAGGACATCACAGGAGGAGAACAGAACAGAGGACCCCCTGCAGCAGAGAACCTGGAATTCATGGTAGGAAGTGACCTAGGGGAACTTTAGGGGCAAACAGCGTTAGAACTGCATAGCCGCTCGGCATGTTGCGGGTGGATCCCTGCTGAGCGAGTGGCAAGGGGAGCTTGCCACTACCAGGGCCCTGGGTAGGGACCCGGTGGAGAGGGTGGGCCTGAGTCCCCCTAACCCCTCACCCCCGAACCGTGAGGAATCCTAGAGACTCTGGCCATTAGGCTGCACTGCTCCCACATGGGGGGGGAGCGAGTGGTATGGACTCTGGCTGCTAGGCCACACTACCCCACTTGTGAGGGGGATTGTATAGACACCAGATGCTAAGTCACACTCCCCCACTTGCAAGGGGGATTGTATAGACTCTGGCCACTGGGCCACCCTACCCGGCCTATGAGGGGGACTGTATAGACTCCGGCCATTAAGCCGCACCGCTCCCATGCGGGGAGTGATTTATATGGACCCTGGACATTGGGCCACACTACGCGGGTTCTTGGGGCAAGGTACACGGACTCCGGCCGATAGGCCGCACTACCTCACCGGCCAGGAGTGATTGGGTGGAAGGAGGCCATTAGGCCACGACTGGCCGCCCACAGAGAGATGGGCACGGGAACGTAAGAGTGGTGAGGCGATGACACCACATCTCACCCCTGCCACAAAGGGGTGCTGCGGTGCCAGGCCCACCACAACCTCACATATGGTGAACTAGGTATTCAATAACCCCTCACCATATTAGACCTGTTTATCTGGATGGGAGCCAAGGGCTGGAATGCTTAAAGGGGACGGTGTTTGGCTTCTGGTTAACCAGTGTGGTACTGCAGAAGTTATTCTGTTACTGGCTTGGTGAAGCTAATTATACAATAAACCCCAGTTTTGGGGATTGTCTCCCTACTTCTTGCTGTCTGCCCTTAGTGTAGTATTTTCAGTGTGACTCATCCCAGCCACACAGTCACAGTTAGCTCACCAAAGTCACAGGTTTTACTGACATTGATCTATGGTGTCATCAGTTTTTTGCATGCATATAAAAACGTTGTATCTCTCAATGGTCTCATTCCTTTTTGGCATACAGTGTTCCTCAAATTTAGTCAGTATTTTACTTAACTTCATGCTTTCACCTTCTTCAAACTCAAAGTTGTTATAATTATCCAATGCTTCCTCCCCAACAACATGCAAAAATACTGATTTCACTTTGTCATTTTTCTCTTCTGCCCTGTAGCTGCTAAATACAATTCAGATCTCTGCTGGAATTTCTTCCAGTTCTCTGCAACATTGTGTGACAATGGCAGACTGGATGGTGCTTGCAACACATCCATGTTTGGCTTTCTTCCCTTCTTAAGCTAGTCAAGCTACTATTGTGCTCATAAAATACATACAAAAGGTTTTGTTTGTTCTCTGGTTGCTGCTCTGCCTGCTCCCCTTTCCCCTGCTTTCAGTTTCAAACACAGGAATTAACCTCAAAATGACTTTGTCAGTCTCTTTCTCATTCAGCCCTTCTGACACCATGGAATGATCTCGGGGTTCATTAAACAACTCAGTGAGTGAGAAAGGAATCAAACTTTAATTAAAAACAAACTAGAGAGCATCTGTGGTGAACTGCTGTGCACAGCTACATGATATTATCCAACTTTGTTTCCAAGGTGCAGCTCAAAATTCCTATATTCATAATACCACCCTTTTGAAGGAGCCTGTCTAAATTATAACCTTGCACAAATGTATCTCTACAACTGACACCCCATTGCTGAGGGAAGCAGTTGGGACTAGGGGGGCAAATCCTTGTTAATGACCCAACCTTTCTCGGGGGTGGGGGAGGGGACCCATGTGCTGGCCCTATCTCTCTACGAGGGGAAAGGGGGGACCGTGCCACTCCAACTAGTAGTGGATAGGTCTATGTTGGGCCCCATTTCAGGGAGAGCATAGGGCCTTGTATTGCCTCAGTCCAGCCCCACTCTCTGCAGAGCTCCCAGCTGGCCCAGGAAAGAGGGATTGGAGTCTGTCCCCCATCCAAGTGCTCTCTGTTATCAATGCATCTCTGGCCCAGCCCCAGAGCAAAGGGTGAGCATAGGTTGCCTGTATGCCCTTGTGCAAAGTGGTTCTCTGAGAGCTGGAGATCCTGGGGCAGAGCAGGTGCTGGGCATTCTGGGAGGCTGGTGACAATGGTTGGTTTGGGTTTTTTTGAGAATTCTTTTCATTGAAAAAATTTCCTGAAATCTTCCAATATTCTGACAAAATGACTCAAACAAAACAATAATGGTTTGAAATAGGTTGGAAATTCAGTTGAAATGGAATCATAATATTTTTTTATTTCAGTTATTAGTTTTTTCCTCCTTAAAAGACAAACATTTTTCATTTTTATTCCCTTAGACTGGAATCACAATGAACATTTTTGTTGTGACTCATTTTATTGAAAATTTTCAAATGAAATGAATTTTTTTGGTGAAAATGTTCATACACTATTGAAAGCCATTTTTTCATTACAAACATTATTGATGAAACATTCTTGACTAGCTCTAGTTTCCAGCTTATTTACAGGGCTCTTGTTCAGCCTAATAACACAGGATAAAATATTGAAAAAGCACACAAGTCCCATTGGATTTCAATAGGAGTTAAGGGCCAGATCCACAAAGGGACATAGACAGTTAAAGGTCTATCTGCTCTGACAGCGCCTACCAGTTCAGGCTCTGCTTTAAGGACATCTGGGGGCAAAGAGAGAGAGAGAGACAGAGTGTGGACATGTAGCCAGAATACCTAAGAATCTTTGAGAACCAGGTTTGATTTTCCCCCACCCTCCTGATTTGCGGTAGGTATTTGACCTCAGATCTTTCCTATCCCAGGTGAGTCTCCTAGTAACAGGCTGTGGGGTGAATCTATCCTGTCGGAGCTGGCCCACTTTGGATAAGTAATTAAATAGTTATTGGAGTAGGGCTTTTATAGTCTGTATCCCAATGTTCTCCATTTTTACAAAACTGTAATGGATTTTGTACAATGTATGTCTTGTGAGGTATCATTTGAAGACTCATAATTTTCTGATCATTATTGTCCTGGTAAAGTATGTGTGGCAACATTGTTTGTAAAGTTAAAAGATTCTACTGTATGGCATTACTGAGACACGTTTCAAGTTTAGACAAGCAGGCAAAACCAGTTCCTCAAAGACACAAGGCAAACTGATGCCTCAGCCAGGGGTCAACAAAATTAAATGGACTATCACCTGGTAAAGTGACCAGGGAAAAAAAGACTGAGCAAGAAATCTATATTTTCCATCCCCCCCCCCCCAATCTTCTATCTTCTGCTGCAGATGATTTTCAAAGAAAAAGAGAGCTATAAGAAAGGGGAACAGATGACCCCAAAATATTCCTCCTTTTCTCTCTACCCATAGCATCAACAAAACCTGAAGGACAAGGCAATTAACATTGAACTGGGGGAGGGGTCCTGGGTGAAAGGATTCCAGCCAGTAAGATGCTGAAGTATGTGATGAGGCAAGTCTTTGCTTTGAATTAATTTAGCTTGTTAAGTTAGATATTAATTGTGTGTTATCCTTTATTTTCTTTTAACCAATTCTGACTTTTATGCCTTATTACTTGCAATCACTCAAAATCTTTCTTTCTGTAGTTAATAAACTTGTTTTCGTGTTTTATCTAAACCGGTGTGTGTTTGGATTGAAGTGTTTGGGGAAACTCCATTGGAGATAACAGAATTTGTGCATAGCATTCTCTGTTAATGAAATTGGGGGGAGGGATAGCTCAGTGGTTTGAGCATTGGCCTGCTAAACCCCCAGGGTTGTGAGTTCAATCCTTGAGGGGGCCATTTAGGGAACTGGGGTAAAAATGTGTCTGGGGATTGGTCCTGCTTTGAGCAGGGGGTTGGACTAGATGATCTCCTGAGGTCCCTTCCAACCCTAATAGTCTATGAAATCTATGAAATGACGGACTTTATATGAGTTTGTATTGTCCAGGAGGGTGCTGTGCAATACAAGATACACATTGCTGGGGAGATAGTCTGGGACTTGGAGGTGGGGGTGTTGCCCTGCAGTGTAATTCATAGGTGGGTGGCCATAGCACTCATACTATAGCTGGGAGTGATTGGCATGCTGGAGGCTGTGTGAGAGATGACCAAGGGTGGTTGCTTTCACTGTAAAGCAGTGTAAAAGCCCCAGGCTGTAGAAGTGAGGAGACACAGCTGTTGATCAGTCCAGATTGTACCCTCAGGAATGTCACAAGGGCTTTAACTCTGGGTCCCTCACATCCCAGTTGGGTGCCCTGACCCCTGGGCTATTGGCTGTAATGCATGGGGAGTGGTTTATCTCTCTGGCTCTGCACAGGGAAGGGCTGACCTGGTTTAGGTGCCTAACTCCAGGTGAGGGTTAATTGTTGAGAATCCCAACTGGAGGGAGGTGTCTGGGTCTGTGCATTGCCCAGAATAGTAGGGCTTAATCTCACTTGGGGTTTCTGCAGCAGCTGGCCCAATGGGGATCCTGATATTAGCTAAGGCCTGTACGTGCTACTGTAATACACATAATAATAACAACCACGGGGGTGCCTTCTATTTAGATCTCTGACCCAAATGACACCCCCCCCCCCCCCACACACACACTCTGGCCTGGCAGCCCCTCCTCCTGGGGCATCAGCAGAGCAGGATGGGGCAGGGCTGTGAGGACCTTTTGAAGAGGCATCAAATCACCCATGCACCTCATCACACCCTCCGGGGAAAGGCCACAAGGAACCCCAGATGGCCACACCATGTAGTGAGGGGATAACAGGCTGAGCAGTGAATGACACGCACCATTGGGGTTTGCCCAGCACTGATAGGAGGTAGGAACGGGTCATGGCGGTGGGGGCGGGGGGACGTGCTCCCAGGGTGCAGGAGTGTGAGCAGCCCCTGAGAGCAAAGGAAAGGAGGTAATAATGGGGAGGAACTTACCTTAAAGATTCAGCGTGTCCCAGGAGTCGCCATGCAGCAAGCCAGAGTCCCAGCCCCACACAGAGCACCCTAGGAACTGAACTGATGTGCTGGTGCTGAAGGGGAAATGGGTCCCAGCGCTGTGTGTGAACTCTGACCAAGGGAAAGTGAAAGCACCAGGGCGCCTGTCACACATTAACCTGGCAGAGGTATGATCTGGCCAGGATCCAGGGCAGGTGTTCGGTTACCTGCAGAGACAAGGGGAGCAGTGAGTTGTTTATACGCAGATGGGTTCCTGTTCATCCTTCCATTCCAGGGGAGGCCCATTGCAGATCTTCAGTGAGTGCTGTTACACCCTCCCCTGGATCCACTCCCCACTCTCATGCTAGCGTTAGGATGGCACAGTGCTTGGTTTTCAACAGGAAAGTCTGGTCAAAAAGGGGACCTGACAGTGTCTGGTATGATCTACTGACTGGACACCAAAAGTCCAGTTACTGTGGGCAGGGGAGGCACCAGGTCATCACCCACACCAGCCTCTACTCAGCTGGGGCCAAATCCTACCTGCATTGGGCAGCTTCAGCTCCCAGCCCTGGCTCCGCAGGCAAGTCCCTCCTACCAGGGTGAGTGGGTGGGCAGGGGCAGGGTAGAGGGCAAGAGCAATGAGCGACAGGGGGAGGGGGGAGGAAGTGTGAATGGGGATGGGGCCTTGGGGGAAGAGGCGGGGAATGGGCAAGGCCTCAGAGGAAAGAGGGGGGGCATAGGAGGTTCCAGAACTCCTGCTGGAGTGTCCAATTTTTAAATATCACAAAGTTGGCAATGCTGGGGGTAGGAGGGGCACAAGGACAGGGAGGATGGTAGAGCAGACACTGGAGGGGCTAGGCACTGGACACAGCTCCTTAGCTGTTGCCTGGTGAGGCAGCGACTGTACTTCACTGAATGGGCTGTGGGGGCAGGCCAACTTGTTGGCCATGCCCTAGACAGCCCCCAGTGGCCGGTCTCTCTGAGGGGTCACCTCTCTCCCGGCTATACTGCCCAAGCCAGGCTGGAATCAGAGCTTCCATCCGAGAGATGGCACAGACCCACCTGCCATTTAGCTCCTGTTCCACTGATAGCCCCACTGACAGCTGTGACCCATTCCCCTTCCCTGCCCCCAACCTCTACCTGAGTCAGACGTCTGCCCGGCCAGAGGACTCCATGCAGCTCTAGAGTTCCACATTCTCTCAGCTCCAGCCAACTGGGTCATCTTCTGTAAGGACGGGGAGGAAGTTTTGTCCCATAAGGACTTATTGTGGAAAGTCATCTATGACAATGACCATGGCACATCATGTCCAGGGGCAGCTCCAGGAATTACTCCTGTGGGTACGAGATCAAGGGGAGTGACAACCTGGTAACCAGATCCCAGATCTGCCCTGCCAAACAACTCACCATCATGGGAAGAGCAGGGGGACAGTTAACAGACAACAATTAAATAAAAAACCTGAAATTCCAAATGCTGAAATTCATCCTTTTTCAAAATCTGAAATGAAAAATTTCTAACAAAACATCATTGTTTAAAATTTGTCACAGGGAACCCCACCCCCTATTTTTCATCTAACTCAGTTCAGATGTCCCAGCCCAGGCAGGTGGGGGACAGGGATATCATAGAAATGTCAGGCTGGAAGCGATCTCAAGATTTCATCATGTACAGCCTCATGGCTGAGGAAGGATCGAGAAAACCTAGACCATCCCTGACAGAGGTTTGTCCAACCTGTTCCTAATAACCTCTGAAGATGGGGATTCCACAACTTCCCTTGGAAACTGTTCCAGTGATAACTCATTAGAAAGTTTTCCCCAACATCTACTGTAAATTTCCCTTGCTTCAGATTAAGCCCATTACTTCTTGTCCTACCTTCAGTGGACATGGAGAACAATTGATCCCTGTCCTCTTTATGGGCCTGGAGTGGGGCTGTGGTCTGCTATGGTCTCTTATGTATTTATTGACTAGGTAGTGACTCCATCAGTGGTTCCCCTTTCCCCCCTTCTGAAGCATTTCTTTATTCAGGGGACTCTATTTGGGGAAAGGCAGGTCCTGGGCTGGGCAACCCCCAGTCTGAGTATGATCGCCATGACAATGGATGTAGAGGAAACAATCAATGGCACAACAGGGTGACGGACTTGTCCAATGTGGTGCTCTCTCTCTCCCGGAAGCTCTCCCAAGCCTTAACCAGCATTGCTGAGCTGGGCAACATCTTTGCAGGGCAGGAAAATGGCTCTTTCAAAGGGGGAATCCCAAACCCTTCTGATGGTTAAGTTTCATGTGAAGTTCACTGACCCCTCTGCTAAACAGACACTTAGTGAATTATTTCCTCCCTCTGCACTCACTGTATTTGTTGTTGTTCTGGCAGGAGGCACCAGACACATCATCACAACTGGGCTCACAAGTTCTTTCTCTCCGTGTAATTAGTTATTTATGCTCTGTGCTCCAGTCCTGGAACAAAAGTGTCATAAAGAGCATGCAGGCAAAACCCTCTTTCAGGAATCTCAGCCCAGGTTTATTTCCACAGAAAATTGTGAATAATTGTTTCATTCAGAACTTGTTATGGAAAATTCAGTGTTTTGATGAAAAAATATTCATGAAACTCAACAAAAAATTTCCTTCAGTCTCATTGTTATTTGACAGTTTCATTCATTTTGGGTTTTCAGAACCAAAATGAGACAAAAATATCAGTTGGAAACACAGTTTTGCTTTATTTAGTTTCAAAGGGACTTTTTCCTTCCATTTCTGGACTTTCAAAACAAAAATGAAACAAAACTGTCAATTCAAAACAAAACTGAATGTTGTCTTTCATTTCAAAATTATTTTTGTGGAAAGACTAAGAAGGTCCTTGCACATGAATTGTTTGGGGGAAAGATTTTGATTTCAGTTAAACTATGTTTGAATTAAAAAAAGGTTCAGTCAAAAAAAATGGTGGAAAAACTTCAACTGACTTTACTCACAAAGAACAGCCAATAATGTTGCCCTGCAGATAACCACGGGGTGAGCTCCCCGGGTATGTTCATGAAGACATTAGAGGTCACTTACCGTGGGACTCAGCCAGCTCCAGCCAGTGGGGACTTGCTGGTGGCTGCTTGGAGAGGCCATTCACACCGAGGTTCTTTCCTAGGGCTGGATCTAAAGCTCCTGTTGGGAATTACAATTCCTGCTGTCATGGTTCTGGCTGTGGTGCTTTATCTGCTGGGAAAGAAAGGTGGGTATGACAGTGAGGCCAAGCAGTGTTAGCAAATGTACAGACAGACATGGCAGAGAAAACCCCTTAGATCCCCTGTACCCAGTGTGTCTGGGATGGGGAGAGAGAGATGATCAAAGACACAGTGAAATTGATCATTCATTTTTGCGAGGCTGGCTGGGGAGAAAGGTCAAAGGGATGATTAAAGGGATTATCATTGTCATTAATTATTTGTACTGCAGTAGCATCTTGAAGCCCCAGTCAGGGATCAGAGCCCCACTGTGCTAGGTGCTGTACATTATTTATTAGGTATGTTACTGTAGTGCCCTGGAGCCCCAGTCAGGGATCAGGACCCCACTGCGTCCAGCACTGAATAGATCAGTAATGAAAGGGAGACACAGGCATAAGGGCCCTTCCTGACTAGGGGATGCCTTCCTGAACTGCAGCCTTAGTTACCTGCATGTTGATATTCCATCCATACACATGCCCCTGGCTGAGTCCTAGATTGTGACCATCTGTGGGGAAGGGACTGAAGTGCTTTCCTGAACAACTCTTGTTACTCACACAAAATTCTCTGTTACTCACACTCTAGAGGCACCCACCTTTACCCTGTTCCTAGGGCTCAGGTGTAACCCTGTCAATTTAAGTACCCACCCATACTTAATTCCTAGGGTTTCTTAGCTAATGGCTGCTGCCTTCTAATCTGGCTGCAGTCAAAGGCCTTAGGCTTTAGGCCTTACAATATGGCTACAGGACAAGGCCTTATCCTTACACTCTGAAATTAGAGATCTGGACACAGCTCTGCCCTACCAACCTTTCCTCACACAGCGTCCCCAGCCCCAAGCTTTCACAGCACTCAAGTCACCCCAACAATCTCGAGACTGGCCTAAAACTCACTGGGGTTCCAACAAGTCCCCAGTGTGGGGTCTTTGTATTTGCTGGGGGATTTGATCTTTGTGGGGTCTCTCAGCTCACATTTTCAGGCTTTTCTTCCCAAAGGAGAGGGTAATAAATTTATTAAAACAAAAATAAAAATGAGAGTTGCACTGAATCCCCTGACTCTCAGACCTGGGGATTTACATAGAATATCAAATGCCGCGAGACAGGCACTAAAATCATGAGGGTTGGTGGCACCGCTCCGAAGGGCAGTCAGTGGGGCTGGTGGAAGATAGCACTGTGCTGGGCCATGGGGACAGGGCTCTCTGTCAATACAATGGGGAATTGGCCCATGTCACTCAGTTTCTGTCTTTCTCTCTCTCTGCCCATGAGGAAACGTGTCCACGTCTCTGATCTCATTGTCTCACTGCCTTTCAGTAGTATCACTACCAAGGGATCAAAGGTAGGAGGAGATTATTCCCTCTCCCATCTCGTTTCCATTCTGGTTCCCTTCTCTCTGCCTCATGAAAAGGCTGGTAACTACTCCAGCATCACAATGGAGCTCAGCTCTCCTGCTGTGCGGGGTTTCAGTCTGTTTGTTCTGGAGGAGTTTTTGAAAGGCCCAGGGAAGGATGAACTCCCTGGTCAGGATGGGATCTGGGGGTTACGAGGAGATGCTTTAAGGAAGGGGTTTGCCAAAGCAATGTGTTTCCATCAAATTCACCAGCAGCAGAGTGAGTGTGTTTGAAAATAGCCCCTAAGTGTGTGTGAAAGAATGAAAGTGACCCTGTTTTACACTCAGGGGGTGTTGGTGCTGGTCAGCCACAAAGTGACACCGAATGACCCACCCAACCAGTTCCCTAGAACCGGGTCTGTTTTTCTGAGGCAGGGCTGGGAGTGGCCAGGCCTGGCTGGGAACCAAGCATCTCCAGTCCATCCAGCTGCAGTGGATAACACCCAACATTAGCTCCATCTGCTGCAGTTGGTTCAGTGCCAGGTGTCATGGAGTGTGGGGGAGTCAGGGCCCTGCACCCCCCGACTTCCTGCGATTCACCATGACTCTCAGCCAGCAAGTAAAACAGAAGGTTTATTAGATGACAGGAACACAGTCTAAAACAGGGCTTGTAGGTACAGAGAACCGGACCCTTCAGTCAGGCCCAACTTGGGGGATAGGGAGCCCAGACCCCGGTTCTGGGCCTCCCTCCATTTCCCAGCCAGCTCTAAACTGAAACTCCCTCCAGCCCCTCCTTTGGTCTTTGTCTCTTTCCCCAGGCCAGGAGGCCACCTGATCTCTTTGTGCTCCAACACCTTCAGTTGGCACCTTTCAGGGGAGGGGCCCAAGCTATCAGTTGCCGGGAGACAGGGTGTCAGCCATTCTCTGTGCAGATCGCATCACCTGTGCCCTCTAGGGCTCTGCAACAATCACACACCCTTATCCCACCACCTAGATACTTAAGAAATTGATAGGGGAAACTGAGGCACCCATACAGTATTCAGAGAAAACATTAAGAACATTCCAACTTCATCACATCTCTCCCCCCTTCGAGACCGAACTGAGTGGGTCACTTTAGCCAGTGATCTGGGGAAGTTCGAACCCACTAACGTTCCCATGGATGCCCCAGCATCTCTCCCATTCCTTGGTGGGAGTTACACTAGGCCCTTCCAGTTTCATGCCCTCCCTTCGGTCTGTTGTGCTTGATGGCACTCACACGCCACATGTGGGAAGGTTTATGTGTCCCGTGCCCTTTTGCCACCACAAAACCCCTGGGGTTCAAACTGAGATTGGGTCTTCTCCCATCATTCCGGTCTGGAGGGCTGTGATTCAGGCTCTCTCGGTTAAGAGCCCCCATCTTGACCTTGGCCACCTTCTGACCAGGGGTCTCTGTCATCAGCAGCTCGGCATCAGCCCCTTTCATTTGACGCAGCCACATTGGAGGAGAGTGGTAATATGCACAGTAAAGCGCCGCCCAAATAGATACGGCTGCAGCTTTTTAAGGGCCTGCACCATGGCCAGGCATTTCTTCTCTATGGCCACATAGTTCTGCTCCTGGGGCAGCAGCTTCTTGCTCAGGTACCCGATGGGGTGTCTCTCCCGCTTAGCATCAGCTTGCATTAGCACTGTGCCCAGCCCTGCCTCTGAGGCATTGGTGAACACTGTAAAGGGCTTGTCAAAGTCCGGGTTTACCAGCACCGGGCCCTTGACCAGAGCCTCCTTCAGAGCACAGAGAGCCCTCTGGCACTGCTTGGTCCAAACCACCTTGTCTGGCTTCCCCTTCTTACATAGCTCACTGATTGGGGCAGCTAGGGAGCTAAAGCTTTACCATCCTGATAAAGGCCTGGACCTGTTTCTTGGTCTGGGAAACGGACCAATCTCTGATCGTCTCCACCCTAGCCAGCTCTGGGCTTGGGGAGCGGATCTCCACCTTGTGGCACAGGTATGACACCTCTTTCATCCCTACCTTACACTTTTAAGCTTTTACCATCAGTCCTGCCTCCTTGAGGCAGCCCAGCACCCTCTTCATTTGGGACATGTGTTCCTCCCAGGTCTGGCTAAAGACACAGATGTCATCAATGTACCCCAGGGCCAAGTTCTCCATCCTCCTCAGTAACTGATCCACCCAGTGCTTGGAGGTGGCTGACGCCCCCTTGAGGTCGAAAGGCAGGAACAGGAACTCAATGAACACCAAAGGTGTGGCGAAGGCAGATTTCAACCTGGCATCTGGGTCCAAAGACAACTGCCAGTCACCTTTTGTGAGCTCCATAGTAGAGAGGTAATGAGCCCCCCCCAACTTGTCTAGAATCTCACCAGGCCTAGGCATGGGGTAGGCATAGGACATGGTGATGGCTTGAAGCTTCCAATAGTCCCCACAGAATCGCATCGACCTGTCTTTCTTGGGGACCAGCCCCACGGGTGAGGCCCGTGGGCTGTTGAATGGCTGGATCACTTCTAAAGCCAGCATGTCCTTGACCTCTCTCTCCAAGTTCTGGGCTGTTTTCCCAGTGACTCTGACTGGAAGACACCTGATGGGAGGATTGGCTACCAGCTCAGGGATGAGATCCACCAGAGGGTCTTCCCACTTCTTCTCCCAACAATCCCTTACCAGGTCCCCCCCCACCCACTCAGCTGGGGTCTCAGCTCCCACCATGCTCAGCGCTGTCCTTGATGTCCCAGTGGGGGTAGGCAGCGAGCTCATTGCTTTGGTCACAGCATCAGAGCCAGCATGAGCCCACTCTCCGGTGTGCAGGAGAGCGGGGAGCATCTCTCCATCACACTCAGCCCCAGGGGTCTGGTTACAGGCAGGCAGGTATGCTGAGCCTAGCAGCTCCTCCCCCCTGCCAGCCAGGTTATTTGCATTTTCAATGACAATTTCTGTCTCAGCCGATTGGTTCCCTGGATTCAAATTCAAATCCTCGGCCGTTACAGGAGCAGGGCCTGGATCCTGTCCCAAAGAAACACAGTCATCCCCCAACAGGACCTCACAGCCAATATCTTGGAGAACCCCAACTACCAGCCAGCCCAATCCCTCCTGTGTCTGCACAAGGATCTGAGCCATAGGTAGCGTGAATGGCTTCATATCTTGGACCTTCACTCAGGTCACATGGGGCCTGACAACAGTTCTCTCTGTCCCAGGGTCTCGCCACCCCTGGAATGTCTCCCCATTGACCACCACCTTCCGCTTCTATTGGGGGTCTAACAGGCCTGTTTAAAAGCCCCAAAATGTCTAAGGTGTTTTGGAAGCCCTGAGGAGTTAATGTCACATCCCTGAGGGAGATTTAGCCCCATAAGAAATGCTATCATAATCACCTGCCAGGTTTATTCCATTTAGAGTCTGGGTTGCTAATTTTACATTTTTATAGAAAAAAATTAAAATTAAGACCGCAAATCCTGGTTGGAAAATAGGGTTTTTACTGTGGAACATTTAGATAAAAATGAATTTATTTTAATTTTTCTCAAAATTTTCTGTGGGAAATGTAAACTTTTCAATAAAATATAAAAATACCAAATCTTTTAACTGAAAAAGAAAATATTTTGCAAGAGTGCCTCCTGGGACCTATAGTTCAGGTGCCTCATACTTCTGGTTGCCTCTTTGAGCCGGGCTCTCTGGCTCTTCCATGATGCACCATTTTCTCCCCTCTTGGTGATGGGAAGTAGTACATAGTACACCATGGGAGTCCCTGGTTGTGGTGCATCATGGGAGATGAAGTCCAGCCAAACAGCACAGCCCATAGAGGAGAATATCAGTACAAGGCTACTGAACTACATGTCTCATGTGGCACCATGGTGGTATTTAGAATCAAAATATTTCTGGTTTTGGCCAAAATATTTCAGTTTGGGAACATTCATTTTTTGAGAAAATATTGAAACTTTCTGCTGGAAGCTGACTCTGTAAAAAAAAAAATAGCTTTGTCGAAAAACCAGACAGATAGTTTCCATTGAACATCTTCAAAAGCTGTATTAAATCCTTCTGCTAAGGTATCACCCAGTGACCCTGCTTAGGATCAGGCTCCATTGTGCTCAGTGCTGCCCACGAGGGAGCCCTGCCCTGGCTGGGGGAGAGGTAGGAGCCAGGGGGTTATAATTTATGCTCAGCGAGGTCCCTTCCCTTAAGGGCATTTACACCCAAGTGACCATGTGTAACTGTCATTCTCTCCCCAGATGTGTTGGCCAAATAGGGCCCGTTTCCCCCCGGAGCTTACCTAATTACACCAAGGAGGCACAGAGAGACAAGAAGACGGGTACCAGGTCCTTTTTATTTGTCAGTCAGCTGAGAGGGCGCTCCTCGGCTCGTGCCAGAAGAGACACACCTTACATGGGCGACATAGGCCCTTTTTATAGCCAGTAGTAAACAACTTAGCCTTCGTCGTTTTGCGTCATTATACTAACCGATAGATAACAGGTTACACAGAATACATATTATTTTGGGGAAGGGGATACAAGAGACATCTGTTGCGGATACATTTGTCATTTTGAAGGGAGAACACGGTACGTTCCTTGACCCTTTGCACTAAATACCTTGGGGATGTCTGGGAAAACAGCTACAAACTAACTATCTCTCTGTTCCCTCCTTATCTCTATTATTTCTGCTAGTGTGAGTAAAACTGCAGCCATCTGCTAGAAACACTGACCAATACATTTCTACTTTAACATGTAAGCAGTTAGCACAGGAGTAGATGAGAGTTCACAAGATGGAGTCTGGGGGTTTCAGATAGGCCCAGAGCAAAAGAGCTCCATCGACACTTTGGCCTTCCGCTCTCCCGAGTTACCTGGTAGCTATGCCTAGTAGATCCCAACAGATGCCTTGGTGGATTGTCTGGGAAGCTCCAGGGTGAGTCGCTGCTTTTATTAACGACAAAGTGAAGTGATAGAAAAGAGCGATTCATTTGTCTGTTCCAGCTCAGCAGTGACCTGGGGGTTTGGAACATGGATTTACTCAGGATTCCCAGGCTTCATGTTGTGTCTGTTATCCTGGTCTCACTGCTGGGGCCACAGATCTCCAGCCAGGAGCAGGTAGCTGCCTTCCACATCTACTGTTACCCTGGCCAGTCAGGCCCTGCCCCCAGAGACACGCATCCAGGCAAGTGGAAAACATCCTTCCCAAACTCCACATCACAGCGATAGGGGATAATCTCCCATGGCCTGAAAATCTGTCCAGCTAGAGGGGCTTCCCCCACCAGCTTCTGCAGTCAAACAAACAACCAAGGCAGAGATGTTCAAGGCTTCAAAGTTCCCATTAAAAGTCCTGGAAACTGGATGTTCAAATCCCCCAAGTGGGTTTGAAAACCTCCGAAATATTACCCAAGTGGGAATCAGCTCTTGTGAGACAGACCCTATTAGTGAAGCCCCAGTACCACCTGCTGGTAACCCTACCCACCACAGGCCTCCCTAAGGGGAAGGAAGACAGGCAATGGGTGAAATCCTGGGAGTTTCCCATTGACTTCAGTGGGGGCAGGATTTCCCGCAATGGGTCTCCCTCTGATGTAAGTGTCAGAGGGGCGTGCAGGGTCTCACACTGCTAGCAGCGGCTGTGCAGTGGTGCACACACCCTGGGTACCATGTTAGTGGCAGGGAAAGCTGCTAACACAGAGCTTCCTTCCTCCAATTGCTTCCTTACAATAATTATTTGTCCTACTCCAGCTAATATTAGCAATGAACAATAACCCTGGATTTTTATTCCTCCTCCTCTTATGCTGCATGGGAGGAGTTTGGGTCACACAAGTTTTATCTTTATTATTATTTTAAATATGTACCATTTTATTGATCTTTTAAAGCAGTATCACAAAGTGAAAAGCTGTGCGCTGCTATTATGGAGAGATGGCTGGTCTCCCCAGAGTTAAGGTTACAGTTAGCATCCCATTATCAGCCTGATTTTCACATCCCCTCTTGCCTACTACAAAACCAACCCAGCGAATATGCAATTTTCATAGACACGTCTGATCACTGGGGAGATTTTGTCCTGAAAGCTTGGGGCAAAGAACGCAATGTGAATTCTTAAGATGGTTTAACCCTATCAAAACTATACATTTTGGTCCCCCTTTTGACCCAAGCAGTTAGCCAATATTTGAGGTCTTGTGGTTTGTTCCATTGAGAGGAGAAAGTGGTGACAGAGTTGGGTATGTTCTTTGATGCAACCTCATTTGTTTACATTACATCTACAAAGTCCTGCGTCCCTGAACACAACCAGAACCAAACACCAGGAGGCACTTTTCTTTTCATCCCAGATCCAGGCCTCTTTCCGGCTGGCACTCTGCCCAAAAATGCTCTTTCTCTCTCTCCATCTCAGCTTTTTCTCAGGGTCCTGCTCCAAGAGCTCCTCTGGCTGTGTCTGCCTTTCTTGTTGATTTCTCTAGTTGCTTCTGATGTGTTTCTGATACTTGTGTCCATAGGCGTCGACTCCGTGAGTGTTCCAGCCCTGGAGCACCCACAGAAAAAAATTAGTGGGTACTTAACACCCACCAGCAGCCAAGCTCCCCTCCTCCCCCAGAGCCTCCCGTCCACCTGTGGCCCCACTGATCAACTCCTTCCCCTCCCTCTTAGCACTCCAGCTGTTCTGCGGCATGCAGGACGTGCTGGGAGGGAGGGGGAGGAGCGGAGATGGGGTGTGCTCAGGGGAGGGGGTAGGAAGAGGTGGAGCAGAACAGGGAGGGAAGAGGTGGGGTAGAGGCAGGAAGAGGCATGGTGGGGACTTGGAGTAAGGAGTGGAGTGGGTGTGGGGCTGGGGACAGAGCAAGGGCAGGAAGAGGCAGGGTGGGTATGGGTGTGTGATGGTGTGCCCCATAAGGCTTTATGGAAATATGCTTATGAATGTATATATGACATAACTGGAATATGTTTTATGCTACATATGCCATGTAACATATCTCTGTAAAGGTTATGATCTACTGAATCTATTCCTCCTATTTGTATGCATGTATCATTTTTGTGTTCAAAGTTATGAATATTGGCTCTGTACTTGCCTGATTTTTAAGTAGCCTTAGTAAAGCATTTGGTCAGCTTCCTGAGAAAAGACTATTCTCAGTAAGTGCCCAGTCAAGAACCACTTAAGCCAACAATGAACTTGGAGATGCCAATCCACATCTGAGCTTTCCCTGGAATGTGGCTTGGCTGGCAAGGAACTCAGTCGTACTTGGACATGTGACTTGCCCATCTGACTCCAAAACTCCATCTTGGAGCTGGATTCTACATGGTGGGGGGGGAAGGGAGGGGTGTCCACCCACAAGAGAAAGTCTATTTAAACACCTGGGAGACCCCTCCATTTTGTCTTCAGCTGGCTCAAGAGATAGCCTCTTCACCCCCAAGGATACCTGAAAGAAACTGGAACAGAGGACAGTAACTACAGGGGTGTGTGAGTGATTGCTGGACCCAGACTAGAAGGAGACTAGTCTGTAAAAGGAAGCTTACGGGAACATCTCTGAGGGTGAGGTTTTATCTGTATTCAGTTTTCTTACCATATTAGGCACAGGCATGCGTGTTTTGTTTTATTTTGCTTGGTAATTTACTTTGTTCTGTCTGTTACTACTTGGAACCACTTAAATCCTACTTTCTGTATTTAATAAAATCACTTTTTACTTATTAATTAACCCAGAATATATATTAATACCTGGGGGTGGGGCAAACAGCTGTGCATATCTCTCTATCAGTGTTATAGAGGGCGAACAATTTCTGAGTTTACCCTGTATAAGCTTTATACAGGGTAAAGGATGTATTTGGGGTTTGGATCCCATTGGGAGATGAGCATCTGAGTGTTAAAGACAGGAACATTTCTTAACTTGCTTTCAATTGAGCCTACAGCTGTTAGGGGACATGGTTCAGACCTTGGTCTGAGTTTGCAGCAGGCTAGCGGGTCTGGCTCAAACCAGGCAGGGCACTGAAGTCCCAAGCTGCCAGGGCAAGAAAGCAGGGGCAGAAGTAGTCTTGGCACATCACTTGGCAGCCCCAAGGGGGATTCTGTGATCCAACCCATCACAGGGGGCTTGGGGTGAAGTGGGGGTGGGGCCTGGGGCAGAGTGGGGGCGGGAAGAGGTGGGGGCTTGGAGGAATGGGTGGAGAGGGGGAAGTCCTGGGGTCGAGAACCCACCGGGTAAAGAGGAAGTCAGCACCTATGCTTGTGTCACACACACACAGATACACAATTGTAATCAAATCAATCCCTGCCCTTCCATTTGTTGGCAGATCCAGAGGAACCCCCTTGGACCACATGGTCCTGCCATGCCTAGGCTTGCCTGGGGTCCAGTTCTTGGGTGGTGGTTGTCCATTTCAGAGGTCCCAGGGGTACATAAGGCTCACAAGAATCCCCGAGGTCTGGGATTTACATTTTAGTTCACCAAAGTGCATCATGTGAGGTTTCTACTGAAAGCCTGGGTCACACTGGGCCACATCATTTTTTTGCTTGTAGATGGTGGCATTAATGAGTGACTGGAAACAATAGGTAAGATGGAGTTTTCTAATGGGATTGGTGCAAAGTCCCTTCTAGTGGGTGGGAAGGTGCCTTCACCTGGACAAGGCTGCCAGGGCTAGAGATGAAATATTTCAAGGGGTTTCTTCTTATCTCTGCTCTCCTACTTTAAGATTTGCATGTTGTCTATAAACCCCACAATAGACCCTGGCACCACCATGGATGTTCCCAGATGTGAAATGCAGCTAAGTGTGTATCTTTGAAGGCCCTGTCTAGACATGAAACATCCAAGGGAGCATATGTCCTTCCAGTGGTGGGAACTGCCCAGGCACCCCACACAGATGAGCCCCAGTCGCTGTTCTCTGACCAGTCATCCTGTGACTCACCTGATGGAAGCCTTACACTGATGGGAGAGTGAAACTCAAGGATACTAACAGAAGAAACCCAAATAATTAACAATAGAGGGACATTTCACCAAGACACTCTGCATTGTTATGATGTAACATTTCTATGGTGATAGCACATAGAGAGTGACCGTGTCAGGGCACCATTGTGCCGGGCGCTGTAAAAACAGTGAGCAAATGACAGTCCCTGTCCCAAAGAGCTTGTGTAACCTTTGGGTGAGAAAAAGCACTGCCCCCTCCCACTGCTTTAACATAATTTTTATAAAAGAGCAGCACATGCAGAGCAAGACTTTAGTTATTTGAGGATTTTGAGCAAGGATTTCATAGGGCTAACCCTGTACAATTACATTTAAAGAGAATAAACGGAATGAACTTGATTTTTTTAAGAATTAACTTTATAACATTTTATAATGATCAAAATAATAGCTTAAGTTTTTACTAAGTTACAAGGCTATTTTTTAATTTACATATATTATTTTAGTTAGGTATAAGTATAAAGAAAAGAAAAATTAAATTTAAACAGGTCACTTTTCACAAACAGTGGGAAGCAACTTAGAGTTGTAAAAGCTCTGATAGAGTTCACCTGAGTTTTAGTTAGAGTCTTTATTTATTAACTGTATGTAGTTTTGCTGAGTGAAAAGAACTGAAAAATATGTTTTGCTTTTTCTTGCAGAAATTTTTAACTGGAATTCATAGAGACTTTTTCTCCTCCTCTGCTTGACTGTGTAATTACATTGTTAGCTAATTAACAAACTAATTAGCATTAAGTATATAAATGAAAAATCCTGTTACAAAAGACACAAAAACTGAGAATAGCAAAATATAGATGACTTTTTTATTATTATTAAATTTCAAAAAGATGAGAGATGGTGAACCAGGAAGGTTAACACAATTTGACTAAAATTAAATGACATTTATGCTATACAATTAAAATGAAAGAAGTTAGTTTTCCCTCCCTTTTTTGTTTTTATGACTAACACAGCTCACATTTCTCTGTTGGAAAATTAACAATAGCACTGATCCGCTACAAAATAATTAAGAACTAGATGAAAACAACTTGCTTTTTGCTCCTGGAGCTGAGCTTCTCTCAGCCCATGCAGGTCACATGATTTATTGTGAAGCAGCTGCCCTGACTATTTCCTTTCAGTGGAATTTATGGGTCCAGCTACAGGGAACCTATTGAGCATGCCCAAAACTACTACCCCAATTTCAAAACTTGTGGGTGTGCGATGCTAATTGTGCATCTGCCTAGCAGTAATGCCCCAGACACAACTTATTCCTCTCCCCCTTCTCTCTAAATCTTTTACAGAGATATCTCCCTATTAGGCATGTGGGTTATATTCACAGTCTAACATCTGAATCCTAAGGCTCCACTGGAGAGAGTCAAATACCCAGCTACGGTATGGAATATCGAAGCAGGGACAGAGACTTCGTTCCTTGGCTGCTTCCTTGGCACTCGTCCACTGAGCCCCGACCACATTTCGCCATTCTTATTTATATAAAAGTACCTTCCAGAGACCCCCAGCCGAGGTTGGGGCCCCTGTGCACTGGAATATTCTGGGATAATTCCCTGTGGGAACATGCTTATTCCATTGTACAAGGAGCTCTATCCAGTTTAGCTTATGTCACTTTCAAAGTGGTGTAAACTAACTCTTACCAAAGATCTCTGATTCATGAAGGAGTGGTCCCATAGGGACTTATCCTGGGAACACTGCAGTAGTTTTATTACACCAGTGTAGTTTTGCTGGTCAATTTTCCTGTACAGAAAAACCCTTGTGAGAGACAACCCCTGCCCAGAAGAGTTCACAATCTAAGGGGAGATTTTCAAAAGCACCTGAGAGACTTAGGAGCACAAGGCCGTGGGCACAGTCACACACTTGTGCTCCTAAATCCCTTAGGGACTTTAAAAATTCTCCCCTTAGACAAGGCAGAATTATTGTCCCCATTTCACAGATGGGGAACTGAGGCCCAGAGAGATGAAGTGACAAGCCTAAGAACGCTATGGCAGAGCTGGGACTTGAACTCAAATATCCCAGAAGTGTCACCTTGGTGTCTTAACCATGAGCCCAGTCTTAACCGCTCAATGTGCAGTCTCTATGCAAGGAGGGATTATTTTTTGTACAGAAGGAAGGAGCTGGGCTGGGCTGTCTGGCTGGGACAGTTCATGGCAGGGCTAAGCTCTGACAGAGCTTGGTGTGGCCCTGGCCTAGCTGTGAATGAGCAGAGGTCTGCAGGCTGCAGGGCACAGTGACTGCCAGCATCCCCGATGGGGGAAGGGAGGAAGGACTGAAGGAGGCTGCAGCAGTTACTTGGGCAAAGACAGTTACCGCAGGGACATATTGTTCAGCACTGACCAATGATGGCTCCCTAACACCCGCTCAGAGCAGGCCACTGGTATCTACCCAGGCAACTCCCCTGTCTCCACTGCTCACAGCTGCTAAGTGGGGTTCTCCCACTCTCAGCCCCTCGCCCGCCCATGATGCTGCTGCTCCCCCCACGAGTCTCCTCCATGGGCTTGGGCAAGCCCCATTTCTCCAGCATAAAGGTGATGACTGGCACAGACACTAGGAGGAGCAGGACCAGGACACAGCGGGTGGCCCAGATGTCAGGGTACATGGCTGGCCCTGCAACATGGAAAGGGACACGGTGAGGACCGTCTGCAAAGCAGCGTGTGAGACTGCAGTGCCAGCACTAGACACAGAGCAGCTACTGTGTAGCTGCAGAAACCCCGTGTGAGCTCCTGTAGGCCTTGATCTAAGGGGTGATCATGCTACTGGGGGGCACGTTCCTCTGATGGGAGGCCCAGGTGATGGAGACTGCTGGGGAGGCTCCTCCGTTTGCCCCAGCACAGTCCTGAGGGGTTGGAGGAGCAGGGAATAGCCCAGGTTTGCTCAAGCTGCATCTGGATTCTGTGCAAAAGCCTCACAGGAGCCAGCAACAGACTCAGCAGCCCAGACCCTATCACCCATCTCCAGTGTGGCTGGCTGTTCACCGCGGGGGCGACCCCGCCCTGGGTGCAGCATGAGGCTTTGACAGCAGGTGTGTCCTCAGGAGAGGGTGGAAGTGGGATGTAAGCGATACCAGGAGAAAATGCGCCAGGAAGCCCCGAGCCAGGATTTCCCTGCCCCCTACCAGACACTCTTGTCTGTGGAGCACCCTTCGGGATCTGAATGTGTGGGAGACCCCTGCGCCCTTCAGACAGCCCGGGTACACCTGGTGGGCAGAGCGGGTTGTGTGATAGGCTGTGTGCACGGGCGACATTCCCCAGCCGTCCCTGTGCCTGGGGCAGCACTAGGCCTAGGCCATGCTCACGCCCAGTGCTGAGGGTTCAGGGGAGTTAAGTGCTGCCTGGCCCTGGGGCTGGCCCCTCTGCACAGGCCGGGTTTCACTGCAGAGAGCTGGGTCTCCCCCTGGTTTAATGTTGCAGGCAGAGGAGTTACCCCAGGGGTGCATTTGGCCCAAAGTCTCTATGCAGGGAGAGGAGAGCTGGGGGGACAGAGCCGGGCTCGGATCCCCAGGGTCTGGCCCAAGAGCATCTCCGTGAGCTGTGGGGTCTGACTCCTCTCCACTGCTACTCACCTGGTCTGTGCAATGGGGACAAGGAGAACCTGGGCCTGTCAGTGCCTCCAGGTGACACTCAGTGTGTGAGAAACTTGGCTGTTCCCCAAATGAAACCTCCCTGGAGGGGCTCATTCTGCCTCTGTCAGGCCTGCGAAGTGTCACATGCTTCATGGGCATTTGGCAGCCCTGTCCCGCTGTGTAGAAGTTGTTTGTGTGGGTATGGACTCTCCGTATGCATCCTGGGGGTGGCACTCAGCTACAAGCCAGGAGACCCTGCTCTCTAGGCCCAGCTCTTCCACTGAGTGTTATTAGCTTCTCTCTGCACTTCACAGACTGAGGTACTTGCCAAGAGCTCATGCCTCTATGGTATAGGTGACAGCTGTCATTCACCCCTTGTATGGATAACAGAGGGTTGCACAGGGTCACTTAAGGCAGAACTGGGAACTGACAATAATACAGAAAACCCCAGTCTCATCCAATTTATCTCACTGCCTTTCAGAGGGAATGTGCCAGATTTATGTCCTTAGCTATGCTGCCCTTAACACTACCCATAGTCTGCTCCCAGAGCCAAGAATAGAACCCAGAAGTCCTGGGAACCAATCTCCCACTGCTGTCTCACTAATATTCGTGTAACCTACCAACAAAGCAGGTGTCATGTCTCCATCTGGTGGCTGGTATATATGGAAGATAACAATCTACTTTTTCCCTGGCACCCGTGTCGGTGAGCTATCTGCATCTGGATTCTCTCTCTGCCACTACATGGATTATTGTACTTGCTCTGCCATTCAGCCCCCTTACCAGTGATGCTGATATGTTGGGCAGGGCTGAGCTGGGATCTGTTAATCCGGTTGTCACTGTCCTTGATCTCGTACCCACAGGCGTAACTCCCGGTGCTGTCCCTGGAAACCTTCTCCTCTGAGCCTGTCTGGGATAAAAACTTCTCCCCATCCTTACAGAAGATGATGTGAGTGGCAGGCACCTGGGAAAATACAGAGCACTGGAGCAGCATGGAGTCCCCTGGCCAAGCACAAGTGTGGCTCAGGTAGAGGGCGGGGGCAGGGAGAGCACCTGGGAAGAGGAATGTGTCAGAGGTGTCAGTGGGGCTGTTGGTGGCTCCTGTTTTAGGGGGAGCCCAGGGAGCATTTTACTAAAAGAAGTTGGTTGCTGTGGAAGCAGCTCACATAGACTCATAGACTTTAAGGTCAGAAGGGACCATTATGATCATCTAGTCTGACCTCCTGCACAACGTAGGCTACAGAATCTCCAACCCATTCTTGTAATAAACCTCTAACCTATTTCTGAGCTACTGAAGTCCTCAAATCATGGTTTAAAGACTTCAAGGTGCAGAGAATCTTCCAGCAAGTGACCTGTGCCCCATGCTGCAGAGGAAGGCGAATAACCCCCAGGGCCTCTGCCAATCTGCGCTGGGGGGAAATTCCTTCCTGACCCCCAAATATGGTGATCATCTAAACCTTGAGCATGTGGGCAAGACTCACCAGCCAGACACCCAGTAAAGAATTCTCTGTAGTAACTCAGATCCCACCCCATATAACATCTGTGATAGACCCAGACCAGTTGGGAACAGCAGAGTAGCAGAAGGGAGATATACTGGCCACTGGATAAGCAGTTTTCTGTTCCCTGAGTGACCAGAGCAGGGGCTGCTCCAGGCTAATAGACCACCTGACTCCAATTAACCTGCTAAGAGTCAGGTGAGGCAGTTAAGCACCTGACTCTAATTAAGGCCCCTCTGATGCTATAAAAGGGCTCACTCCAGTAAAGCCAAGGGGAGCCAGAGGAGAGGAAGTGTGTGAGAGGAACTGGGAGCAAGAGGTGTGCAAGAAGCTGAGAGTGCGTAGGCGTACTGCTGGAGGACTGAGAAGTACAAGCGTTATCAGACATCAGGAGGAAGGTCTGGTGGTGAGGACAAAGAAGGTGTTGGGAGGAGGCCATGGGGAAGTAGCCCAGGGAGTTGTAGGTGTTGTGCAACTGTACCAGGAGGCACTCTAAACAGCTGCAGTCCACAGGGCCCTGGGCTGGAACCCGGAGTAGAGGGCGGGCCTGGGTTCCCCCCATACCTCCCAACTCCTGATCAAACTCAGGAGTAATTGACCTGGACTATAGCTTCTACCAGAGGGGAAGGTCTCTGGGCTGTTTCCTGAACCACAGGCTGGATCTGTGAAGCGAGCAAATCCGCCAATAAGCGCAGGACCCACCAAGGTAGAGGAGGAACTTTGTCACACATCCCATCACAGCTCATTGAGCATATTTACCGTCAATAGTCAGAGATCAATTAATTGCCTAATTTAGGCTATCCCATCATACCATCTTCTCCATAAACTTATCAAGCTTAGTCTTGAAGCCAGATATGTCTTTTGCCCTCACTGCTCCCCTTGGAAGGCTGTTCCAGAACTTCACTCCTCTGATCATTAGAAACCTCCATCTAATTTCAAGTCTAAACTTCCTGATGGCCAGTTTATATCCACTTGTTCTTGTGTCCACATTGGTACTGAGCTTATATAATTCTTCTCCCTCTCTGGTATTTATCCCTCTGATAGATTTATAGAGAGCAATCATATCTCCCCTCAGCCTTCTTTGGTTAGGCTAAACAAGCCAAGCTCTTTGAGTCTCCTTTCACCAGACAGGTTTTCCATTCCTTGGATCATCCTAGTAAACCTTCTCTGTACCTGTTCCAGTTTGAATTCATCCTTCTTAAACATGGGAGAACAGAACTGCACACAATATTCCAGATGAAGTCTCACCAGTGCCTTGTATAACAGTACTAACACCTCCTTATCTCTACTGGAAATACCTTGCCCGATGTGAGTGTGTCTGGGGACAGACAGACAGACTCACTGGGAGCTGAGCAGGTCTCCTGGCTGCTGGGACTCAGCGCTGGGAACAGAAAGGTGCCATGTGGTTAGTGCTGGAGATAAAATTTCCCCCTTCTCTGACATCCCTTTTGAGTGGCAAAAACTGCCCTTAACAGATAGGGAAACAATTCCTGATTCATGTTTTTCTGAAAAAGTGAACAAGGCAGAAAGTTAGATCTGGGACATGGCAGATTCCTCACACACACAGACCTTGGCTGACCCGGAACAACTTTCCCTTCAGTTCTCTAGAGGGCCAGATGCTCAGCTGGCATAAGCCAGCATTGACTCCAGTGGAGCGACACTGATTCTGGTCCAGTAGCTCTCATACTCAGTGTTTACACTGGTTCCCATTTCCCTCCCACTAAAGAGGATTTGCTGGCAGTCTGGGCCAGGTGTTGTTCTTGCCTCTGTTTCCTCCCAACCTGCTACAAATTAGCACAGGATTCCTGGATACTCACCGCTAAGCAAGAGGCACAGAGACAAGATCATCGGGGCAGTGGGGGGAACCAATCTGGATAGAAACAGCCCAGTGGTGTCTGCTCCTGATGATGTCAGGAGGGGACAATCCGCAGTTGCTTTCTGCTCCCACCTGCCCCCTCTGCTCTGTCTGACTTCAGAAGAAGGGAAGCTCCGGTCTCTCTCTTTGCTCCGATCTACCCCGTCTGCTCCCCTGGTTTGGATGCTCCAGCCAGCCCTGCTCCCAGGTCCCCAGGGGTCTGCAGGACTCAGGCAGCAGAGACACCACAGACTCTCTCTGAAATATTCTGTTCCCTCATTGGGTCTGATATTTGTAACTGCTCCCCATTTCCTGCTCTCCACCCTGGCCACAGAGACTCTATTTAGGGCTGGAAGAGTGAGAACCAAAGGAGACTAGTTTACTGGTTTGAGTCTAAAGATATCACTGAGGAAACACCTCCTGTCTCATCTCACTGCCTGGGGACTGAGACAGCCCCCTGGCTAAAGGCACAGATGGGCCAGGGTGAAAGGTCACTGGGCGACCTGGGATGTTGGATGACTGAACCTTTTGCCTCCACCCGGGTCTCCAGTCCCTGGTGAGAGGGACCCAGCTCCCCCAGGGGGAAATTCACCCTCTGGGCTTAAGGGGACATAAATGGGGCCTGGGCCTTGTTCTGGTGCACAGGGATGAATTCCCCGTCCCCCCCAGAGAACAACAAACAAGCATCTGCACTAGCTTCCCCACCTGCGTAGACTCCCCCCATCCTGTCCTCCATCCCCAGCTCCAGCCACTTCTGCCCATCCTGACCTGACTGCCCCCGCTCCCCATTCTGGGCTCCTGAGGAGTCTGCTGTCCCTGCTGAGAGATGGGCACCAGGTCTCTTCCCCCTGTGCTGGTCCCTTCTTCATCACTGCTCATTCTGCTGTTCCTGCTGAGAGATGGGTACCAGGACACTGCTGGATGGGGAAGAACACAAGGCAGTTGAGAGAGAGCATCCAGAAGTGACCTCTGAGCAGGTGGGGAGCTGGAATCAGTGTGGCTAAGCAAGTGGGGGAACCAGACGAAAAGGCCAAAGAAACATGTGGGAGCCTTGTGAACAGACGTTAACACCTCTGCAGGAAGCCAAGCAGCAGAGGGCCTCAAGGAAATGTGTCAGGAGTACAAGGCAGAGCAGTTTTGCTGAGCAACTTTGCAGAGTAATTGATGCATAAGTGGGTTATCCTGGGATGGTGGCTGGCCACATTTCACCACTGGGCTGCAGTCTCCTGTACTGATGCCTCTTCCCCCATCCAGCAGTGAGCTCTCCCCAGGCTTGACCCCGAGCTAGCAGCCCAGTGAGGTGGGGGTGTATCACACGCTGTGATGTGGGATTGAATAAGCTGTTCTCACAATGTTATTTTTGTCCTCACACGCTAACCTGCCTTATTCTCTCTCTCTCTCTCTCTCTCTCTCTCTCTCCATTTAGTCTGTTCTCATGAGGTTTCTAGAGGAGTTTATTTTTATAATCGTACATTTAAAGGCCAGAGGGACTGATGCAATGTTGCCAACTCTCATGATTTTGTCATAAGTCTCATGATAATTACTGTCAAGTATCAGAGGGGTAGCCGTGTTAGTCTGAATCTGTAAAAAACAACAGAGGGTCCTGTGGCACCTTTAAGACTAACAGAAGTATTGGAGCATAAGCTTTCATGGGTGAATGCCCACTTCATCAGACGCAAGTAATGTAAATTTCCAGAGGCAGGTATAAATCAGTATGGAGATAACGAGGTTAGTTCAATCAGGGACACCAGCAACACCATCACAGGACCTAACCAGATCAGCTACAACATCACCGGCTCATTCACCTGCACGTCCACCAATGTTATATATGCCATCATGTGCCAGCAATGCCCCTCTGCTATGTACATTGGCCAAACTGGACAGTCACTACACAAGAGGATAAATGGACACAAGTCAGATATCAGGAATGGCAATACACAAAAACCTGTAGGAGAACACTTCAACCTCCCTGGCCACACAATAGAAGATGTTAAGGTAGCCATCTTAGAGCAAAAAAACTTCAGGACCAGACTCCAAAGAGAAACTGCTGAGCTCCTGTTCATTTGCAAATTTGACACCATCAGATCAGGATTAAACAAAGACTGTGAATGGCTATCCAACTACAGAAGCAATTTCTCCTCCCTTGGTGTTCAAACCTCAACTGCTAGCAGAGCACCTCACCCTCCCTGATTGAACTAACCTCGTTATCTCCATACTGATTTATACCTGCCTCTGGAAATTTACATTACTTGCGTCTGATGAAGTGGGCATTCACCCACGAAAGCTTATGCTCCAATACTTCTGTTAGTCTTAAAGGTGCCACAGGACCCTCTGTTGCTTTTTACATGATGATTACTGTTTTCCTTAAAGCTGCAGCTCCTCGAGTCAAGTGAATATGTGATGATTTCAGCCTTCCTTCTTAAAGAAAAATTAGTTTCTAGCCTCATGATTGCAGAGAAAGCTTCAAAATGTGACCCCAGTACATCCCAAAGGCTCAAAAATCAGAAGGCAAATAAAAAGAGCATCACATCTATTATTTTTACATACTCTCATTCTTTTAAAGACAATCTCATGATTTTTGGTGAGTCTGACTCATGATTTTTGAACATTTCGGGTTGGCAGTACTGCCAACGAGATCACCTAGTCCAGGGGTTCTCAAACTGGGGTCCGGGACCCCTCAGGGGGTTGCAAAATTATTACATAGGAGGTCGCGAGCTGTCAGCCTCCACCCCAAAACCTGCTTTGCCTCCAGCATTTAAAATGGTGTGAAATATATAAACAAGTGTTTTTTACTTTATAAGGGGAGGTCACACTCAGAGGCTTGCTATGTGAAAGGGGTCTCCAGTACAAAAGTTTGAGAACCACTGATCTAGTCAGAGCATCTGCACAGCCCAGGCCAGAGAGCCTCATCCAGGGATCCCTGCATTGAGCTGCTAACTTCTGGCTGTGCTAGAGCCTGTCTGGTAGAAAGAGACATCCCCTCTGGTTCAAAGACCCCAAACCAGCTCACATTTCTAAACACTAAGATGGTTGTGGCTGATCAGTGCATGAAGGGACTGGGGGGAAGGGAGATGCAACAGAGCAACTGGAGATATGCCATGACGCTTAGCTCCAGCTGTGGGTCCTAATCTGACTTTCCCCAGAGCTGGGAGTGTGTTATGCTTAAACAAAGCACACAAGATCTTTTTATAGGGGAAAAGGCAACACGCCACATTTATTGAGAATACAGCAATTAGCATATGTTTTTCACTCTCTCTCTCACAAACACACACACACACCATGCACACAGTCCCGCCAGCCGATGTTTATAGTTACCAGTCCACTATAAATAAGATAGATAAATCTAGTGACCAGCCAGATTGGTCGCAGAGGGGAGTCGGTCATGATCTGATGCTCCTGTGTTTTAAGGGTGCTCACCTTCACCTCAGGGTCATCAATCTGCCCCTCCTCAACCATGAATGGACACTGGTGGTTCTCTGGCATCTTTGAGTCTCTTCAGTCTCTTCACTCCTCATCCCTTGGCCATCTGGCTTCAACAATGGCCTTCACACCTTATCTTTTCCTGATGCATGCATTTCTCATTCACACAAACAGTTCTTTACAGAGACCTTCATAAGGTAACAAACAGCAGTGTTTTATATTAAACAAGAAAGGCATAGTAAATTAGGCCTCACTAAATCTTGGAACTATCTTTTCCTACATTGGGGCCTAGGCCTTCAAAATTCCTCTAATCTAATTAACATAGAGACAGACAAGATCCTGTCTCATACTTGCAAGGCATGAATAACAAGAAAATGCCTAATACTAGTATCCACTATCCTATTCATTTATTCTAATACCTTAATTCTTACTATAAAACATACACTGTATATAGCCAAAACATAACCATTTATATAGCACAGTACCCATGGTATAAGTGGGGACGTGGGGTTCAAGTTTGGGCCTATGATAGATACAGTCCCAGGCCACAGAATTAGGATCTAAAGTCCCTCAAGATCTGGTTGTGGGGACTCTCCCTCTGAGCACAATAGTAACCTGAAACAATGATTCAGAGTCTGACTGAGGAGAGGAAGAAGATGCTAGATCTGCAGTGGTTGGACCACCTAATAGTGAATGGGGAAGAGGGACAAGGTGGAACTGTTGATCTTGGCAAAGATTTAAGGAAGCTCAATGGAGCATCCAGATCTGGTACATACCCAAGACCTGACACTGGCAGACTGACTGAGCAGCTAGGCCAGGCCACAGGATTTTGTGAGGTTTAACATGCTAGCAGATTGTCAGGGCAGGGACCGTGCTGTATAATACCTGACTGTACGGCCCTCAGGAATGGCATTGAGGAAGGCACTTAGTCACAGTGACGACTGCCCCAGGGCTGGCTGAGAATTTTACATCAGGACCTTTCTTGATACAAAACTAGATTTGTGACTAAATGATTTCTTTAATTTTAATTATTTATTTATTTATTTATTTGTGGATGTCCCTGGGCCAGCTGGACTCCAGGCCGGCTCACAAAAGTGGGAATTTTGCATGGTGCCTCTCCAGCGCTGGTGCCTCAGCAGGCAGAGCCCGTCTCTTCCCCACGCTCCCTTTGGTGTCTGGCCATGGTTGAGCAATGCCAGCGTAACCCCCGTGTTTGCATTTCAGGGCACGGTGACGTCACTAGGGGAGCAAACAGTCAGGGGCTACGTGGCCCTTTGCTCTGTGGGCTGGAGATTTGCTGGAGCCTGGTGGGGCCCTGCTGGGACGGGCTGAACCCTCCAGCCCTGGGTGCGGCAAGCTCGGGGGATGGGCTGGAGCCACCTGCAGCGACTTGGGAAGCTCCTGTGGGGGGAGGGGCCTGGCGAGCAGAGTCAGCGATGGGACCATCAAGGGGGGAATGGCCAACTGCCACCTGGGGAGATGGGGGGAGCCCAACTGTCACCTGGGCAGGGGATGGGGGGAGGCAACTCTCACCTGAGAGGGGCAGGAGGGGGAGGGATAACCCAACTGTCACCTGAGGGGGGATGGGGGGAGCCCAACTTCCACCTGGGGAGGGCCATAGGGGGAGCCCAATTGTCAGCTGAGGGAGGATCTCAATAGATGTGGGTGGGTGGGTGGGGGGGGTCAGGAAAAACCGTCAGATAAGAGGGGGACAGTGGGATTGAGGAAGGTAACGGGGGTTGGGCAGAGGGAAGGGAGGGTAGAAATGGGGAGCAGGGAGGAGCAGGGAAGGGGGTGGAGATGGGGGAGGAGAACGAGATGGAAACAGGATGAGGGGAGGGGGGAGGAGCAGGATAGAAACAGGGCATGGGGGGGCTGGTTTGTTGTTAATAACAACAGTGACGTGCAATGAGACCCCCCAGTTCTTTCAATGTGTACATTGCCACCCTGGTCAGAGTGAAACTCCCATGTGGGGTGAGGCTGTTCTATGGGGCAGGGGAGGTGACTTCACTGTTGGGGGAGATCTCCCTGTATTTCTCTGCTTTGCTTCTCCAACTCTTCCCCAGAGCAGAAACTGCTTGTCTCCCGCAAAGTCATCCCTTGGGGGGGTTGGTTCTTTTATAAACCCCACTGCTGGGATAAGGTCAGGTCTGTGGGTTTGGGCCCTGCTCCCCTAAGGGTTCCCCTATTTTCCCTATACCAGAGTGAGATAGCAGATGAAGCCACTCATAACTGGGGACAGCAATGCCACTGGGTGCCCCTTAAGGTCAGGACCCCCCACTTTGTGATATGTGACTGAGGGGGGTGGAGGCAGTGACAGTGGTGGACACACACGTGCTGTTGGAGGAAAGGATGCCATGGCCCATCCTTGTGTATGTGCCCTGGAGCAGAAGGAGAGGCCCTTGAACTTGAGATGTCAGGGAATGCCAGGGAGCAGCAGCCCAGACCCGTGAAGATGCAGCGAGCAGGTGCAGAGGCAGTGAGGTGAGCATGCTGGATTTTCAAATAATTTTTCTGTCGGTTTGTAACTGGGTGTGTTTAGCAATGTCAGTGCTGTTTTACAATGTTGTTTGTGTGACAAGTTTTGGTCACAGAGACCCCCTTGGGACTGTCACCTGATGTGCTGAATTTACCTCTGAGCCCGTTTTCCCTGCCAGCTTGGGACGCCTGAACCCTGTCTTGTTGAGCCAGACTCGCTAGCCTGCTACAACAGAGACCCAGGTCTGGTCCATGCCCCCAAAGCTGCAGACTTTAATTAAAAACTGCTCAGCAGGTTAACAATCTCCAGCACCCAGACACCCAGCTCCAAATGGGATCCAAACCTCAAATAAATCCATTTTACTCTGTATAAAGCTTATACAAGTGTAAGCAGAGTCAGGATGAGCTCTACTCTGACATCTGGTGGTGAATTGTGGCAAGTGTGGAAAAGAACTTCAGGAGCTGATCTTGTTTACATAGGCACACCCACCCTGCCTAGCATGAGCCTACAGCAGCCCCATATGGTCACTTTGGCAGCTGTGGGATCCCCAGTTTATCTGTTATTGGGGCAAGAGGAATAAGGTGTCGTTACCCTGATTATATGAATCAAGGACAATGAAACTATTGTATGACAGAGGGACTCACCATCAACTAAGTAGCACTTGCTAGACAAGGGACATAGGTTCCACAACCCAGTGAATTGAGAGGGGCTTGGGGGTGGGTATTTGTACCTGTTGGTGTGTCCACCTTGTGAGCCTGAAACACCAATTGTACCACTGCCTCGCTCCACTGTTAAATGTCAGAGCTAATTTTGATTCTATTAGAATTCTAATTACAGGCTGCTGAGCTGAATTCACTTTGGGCCAATGGTACACTAGCATTGGGGTTACCCTACTACAAGCTGAAGTTGCTAAGAGCTGAGATCACTGAGTGCTATGTTAACTAGTGGGGGGTCCTGAATCTATATTGCTAAGGGGCTAGCGGAGTAGTTTGTGGGGACAGTTGGAGCGGCTCGCAGAGCAGCTGGCAGAGCGGAGCAGTTTGTGGAACAGTTGGAGCGGACCACAGAACAGTGAGTGGAGCAGTTTGTGGGGCCAGCTGGTTCAGCGGAGTGGCTGGCAGAGCGGAGCAGTTTGTGGGATGGTTGGAGCAGCCAATGGAACAGAGAGTGGAGTGGGGCTGAGCAGTTTGCGGGGGACGGCTGGAGGAGCGGAGCAGAGTGGCTGGTAGAGCGGAGCAGTTTGTGGTGAAGGTGGAAGCAGAACCCCATGGAGAGGCGGGGCAGTCGGCCTCGAACCACGTAAGGTGCCCTTAACACCCCGCGTGCCCCCCCTTTCCACACAGGCTGGGGGGGGGGGTAAAACTCTGCAGATAAACTTTTGAACTCTGGGGCTGCACTGACCCAGGACAGAGACTTTTGGGTTTTGGGACTTTGGGTGATTTTTGGGTTGCTGGACTCAAGGACCAAAGGGAAAAGACACGGCCCAATTTGCTGGGGTGGGTCTTCGTTCATGGTTTTGTCTGTGCACTCTAGTTGTGGTGTTTTCCCAATTTAATCCTGGTGTCATTTACCTCATGTTATTAAACATTTTCTGCTACATCAAGACTCTGTGCTTGCGAGGGGAAGTATTGCCTCTTCAAGGCGCCCAGGTGTGTGTGTAAGATTTTTCCAGGTCACTGGATGGGGGCTCGAGCTGGTTTTGCGTTACATTGTTGGGAGGGGATGCCTATGTACTGAACCCGGCCCTTGCTGCTATCAACTCAGCCTGGAAGAAGGGTTACACAAGGTAAACTCATAAATTGTCTGCCCTCTATAACACTGATAGAGAGATATGCACTGCTGTTTTCTCCCCCAAGTATTAATCATGTACTCTGGGTTTATCAATAAACAAAAGTGATTTTATTAAGTATAAAAAGTAGGCTTTAATTGGTTTCAAGTAATAACAGACAGAACAAAGAAAGTTACCAAGCAAAATAAAATAAAATACGCAAGTCTAAGCCTAATACATTAAGAAACTGTTTACAGGTAAAATCTCACCCTCAGAGTTGTTCCAATAAGCTTCGTTCACAGACTAGACTCCTTCCTAGTCTGGGCCCAACCCTTTCCCCTGGTACAGTTCTTGTAAGTTCCAGCAGGCATCTTAGGTGAAAAGCAGGGGCTTTCTCATGACTTGAACCCCTCTTGTTCTACTCCACCCCCTTTTACAGCTTTGGCACAAGGCGGGAATCCTTTGTCTCTCTGGGTCCCCACCTCTCCTTCTAAATGGAAAAGTACCACATTTAAGATGGATTCCAGTATCATGTGGTGTGGTCACATGTCCTGTGAGACCCCTAGTCTCCATTCTTTCAGGGATGGCCCCCATGTACCCCAGAAGATTTGCAATTAAACAGAGCCATTTACAGGTGATTGATTCTGAAGCACCCTTAATGGCTTCCACTTAACATGTTTACATCAGTAATACAAGTTTATCTTATTCTCCTAACTCCAGACATAAAAATAATACATGCAAAGAAATGGGATGAACACACTCAGTAGATCATAACCTTTGTAGTGATACCTTACAAGAGACCTTTTGCATAAACCATATTTCAGTTACATCATATTTACACTCATGAGCATATTTTCATAAGACATTATGGAGTGCAACATCACAGTTCGTTTGTTTGCAATAATGTTGCTTCTTCTGTACACTGGCTTGTTTAATTTGTGGTTGTCTTTCAGGTGCTGGGGCTGCACGTGCTGCTTTGTTATTGTAGGGTCAGAAACTGGGTCTGAGCACACCCTGATTTGTTGTCATTTTCATGTCTGCTTTCAGATTTGCGCTGGTTATTAACACCTGTATGAAGCACACAGATGTTATTTGCCCTGGCTTTAGAAGGGGCAAATTGAGGCACCCAGACAGGAGGGGACTTACCAAAGATCACACAGTGAGTCAGTGCCACAGTTGGGAATAGAGCCTAGTAATCCTCCAAACCTGGGACATTAGTCCCATGATCCTTCTTCCCACCCTCTGCAATAGAGAGTCTCACATATTGTCACTGCTCTGAACTGATACAACTGGGCATGGAAACAAAACATAACTGGGGACTCGACTCTGTCTGGATTAGGGTGCAGTGGTAGTTACACCATAGCTAGGATTGTGTTAAAAATTTTTGTGTATTTACTGTGGAAAGAATGGTAAATATATTGTTTTTTAATGAGTTTTAATGAAACAAAACCTGGGTTATAATCTTTAGCCAGTGATGGACTGTTTGGTGGACTGATTGTACAATTTGTAGTTCTGAAAAGTTTATGATAAGCTGTTTAAAAATATGTGTTTTAGTGATTTTTTTTCTGGGGAATGTCTCACTTTTTTATATATTCCTCCAGCAGAAAGATCAAATCACAGCTATGGTCCACATTTGAATATATCATTGCTTTATAATGGGAATTCCAAGAATACCAATTTTAGGTTAATGCATGCTGTGACACTACACCCCACATTCATCATAGTGCTATCATTATGATATTTTTATAACATAATTATAAAGCATTTGTAGAAGATATGTCATGTAAGGTGTCATTGGAAAAGTTATGATTTGCTGAATATTATTATCCTATTTGCATGCATGTATCATTTTTATATCTGAAATTATGAATATTGACTCTGCATCTGTATTTCAAATGTGCTTACTCTGGAAAACATCCACAGCTAATCTTTCAGGTACAACAATGGTGAAGCTAGACAGTCTAATGGCTCATCAACAAAGACAATGGGCTGTGGAACAGCTTAGCCTTCCTGTAAACGTTTCAGCTGGCCTGTAAGTAATGGCTGCTATGACTCAGCGAGGTTATGCAACCACATCACATGATACTGAACATCATTTTGGGTATCTGTATTTTCCACAAACTGGGCTGGGAACTGTTTTTGGAACAAAGCCTTCCTGCCATATGGTAAAGCTATATCAGGTGGGGTGTGACATCATCAAGAGGCCTCACTCCCCACAAAAGAGAACTCCTGGAAACACCTGAGAATAAAAGACTGAACTGGGGGAAGTGTTTCTAGCCCGTGTATGGAAACCTGGTGGACTGCTTGTATCATCAGCCAGGATGAGAAATTGCTAATTCATATCCAATCTTGACAGTATTTTAGGCTTAGTTTGCAGTTTTGTTTATTTACTAGGTAATCTGCTTTGATCTATTTGCTAATCACTTAAAATCTATCTTTTGTAGTTAACAAACTTGTTTTTTGCTTTATCTAAACCAGTGTGCCTTTGAGTGAAGTGTCTGGGGAAATATCTCAGCGTGGTCAACACAAGCTGGTTGCATATCCTTCCCACATCAAGTGGAGAGCAAACATATTAATGAGCTTACTTTGTACAGATCCCTGTGCAGTGTAAGCCAGTATAATGCTGGATTTATACTCCAGTGGGGAGCAGGGGAGCAAAGTGTATGTGTGTGCGCATGCCTGGGGAGATGAGAAATAGGCTGTTGTCTGCTGTTTGCGCTCAGGTAGCTCAGTTTGAGTGCGTGGCTCCACCTGCTGTTGTGTTGGGTGATAACAGGGCCTAGTGAGGCTGGCTGTAAATCTCCAACAGAACAGGGTGATCAGGGCTGGCTCAGCTGTGTGTCATAGAGGGGCACAGTGGTTCCCATGGCTGCCAGATTATGCCCCGGGGTGACAACCCATCACACATGACATATAAAAAGTACTTTTCAACAGTAATGTTAAACTTGTGTGCCATCTGAAGCTGCTGAATTTTAATTTGCTGGAAAAAAATGTGACATGGCAAAAAGGTCTAAAAATGAGAGAGCAAGAGAGAGAGAGAGAGGACCAGAGCTGTAATCAGGGTGGGACAAGCAGGGCAGCCACATAGGGTGCAAAACCGCCGGGGTGGAAAAATGGGGCGGGAACATAGGTGACACATAAAGCCCTTTGTGTTGGGGAGTCACTCAGGACACCTTCACGTGGCCGGGCTCAGGGAGGATGCACCACCTCTACCCCCTGACTCACCTCAGCAGGCCACCCAGCCGGTTTGGGTTGTGGAGCACAACCAAAAAATATGAGGGGGCCATGCTTGCAACAGGAGCTAAAATTCCTAGTTATGGCTCTGCCTAGTATCCAGGTCTCTAAGATGACAAACCCCATTCTGGTCATTTACTGCACCACACCGCCTTTCACAGTGACTAACATAGGCTGGGTTCTCATATTTCTATTCAACATAAACCACAGCCCTCTCCCATAGCCGGAGGAAAAGCCACAATCCTTGAGTAACCATATTCTACTGCTGACAAGTGAATACTTGTGTAACCTGTTGAGAAAGGGTTTGTCACGTCCTTCTCCAGTAGATGGTCTAAAAAGAAGCCAGCAATTACTCATTACTCATGGGGATGGGTCCTGCTTTGAGCAGGGAGTTGGACTAGATGACCTCCTTGTGACGGGTTGGATCACAGAAACCCCCTTGGGAGCTGCCACCCGATGTGCCAAGACTACCCCTGCTTCTGTTTTCCCTGCCAGCTTAGGGCTCCAGCACCCTGTCTTGCTGAGCCAGCCACTCCTGTCTGGCTCCAACACAGACTCAGGGTCTGAATCACTTGTCCCAAAACTGCAAGTTTACCCAAAAACAGCTCACAGGAGTGTGCTTGTCTTTAGCACTCAGATGCCCAACTCCCAATGGGGTCTAAACCCAGATAAATCCGTTTTACCCTGCATACAGCTTATGCAGGGCAAACTCATAAATTGTTCGCCCTCTATAACACAGATAGAGAGTTATGCACAGCTGTTTGCTCCCCCAGGTATTAATACATACTCTGAGTAAATTACTAAATAAAAAGTGATTTTATTAAATACAGACAGTAGGATTTAAGTGGTTCCAAGTAGTAACAGACAGAACAAAGTAAGTCACAAGCAAAATAAAATAAAATGCGCAAATCTATGCCTAATCAAACTAAATACAGATAATCTCACCCTCAGAGATGCTTCAGTAAGTTTCTCTCAGACTGGACACCTTCCAGGCCTGGGCACAATTCTTTCCCCTGGTACAGCTCTTGTTTCAGCTTATGTGTTAGCTAGGGGTTTCTCCATGATGGCTCCTCTCCCCTCTCTGTTCTCTTCCACCCCTTTATATATCTTTTGCATAAGGCGGGAATCCTTTGTCCCTCTGGGTTTCCACCCCCCCTCACTGGAAAAGCACCAGGTTAAAGATGGATTCCAGTTCAGGTGACATGATCACATGTCACTGCAAGACTTCATTACTCACTTGCCAGCACACACATATACAGGAAGACTCACAGGTAAACAGCCATCTGCAGACAATGGGAGTCATCAAGATTCCAAACCATCATTAATGGCCCACACTTTACATAATTACAATAGGCCCTCAGAGTTACATTTTATATTTCTAGTTTTAGATACAAGAGTGGTACATTTATACAAATCAGATGATCATACTCAGTAGATTATGCACTTTGTAATGATACCTTACAAGAGACCTTTTGCACGGAGCATATCCCAGTTGCATTATATTCACTTATATTTTTATAAAACCATATAGACTGCACAACGTCACACTCCTGAGGTCCCTTCCAACCCTGATATTCTATGATTCTATGATTCATGTGCTTCAGATAACAAGGGCTTGAACTAGGTATCTGACACTTAAAGGTTCAAGCCATGTTGCTGATCTACATTGAGGTGACTGTTTTCATGTTCTGGGTTTAACACAATGTGATCCTAGTCCGTGACTGGGGTCCTAGGCACTACTATAATAATACTAATAATTAATAATAATTAATAATAATAGGGATTCACACAGTGAGGAGCCCACATAAAAAGAGTTTTATACTTAAAAATTATGAAAATCTGTAAATTATGGTGTGAATAACCAAAATACTGTAACCACGTTACTATGCTGGCAGTACCTGTGTGTGTGTGTTGTTGTTAAGTGCTTCAACACAATTTTTATAGAAAAGCACATGGAGAGCCAAAATTTAGTTATTGAGGATTATCAGCAATGATTGCACTGGATTAATCTTTATACAATTAATTTTTAAAAGATTAAAAGGAATGAACATTTTTAGGAATTAACTTTATAATATTTTATGATAAAAATAATAGCTCAATTTTTACAAAATAAAAAGGCTAGTTAATAATTTATATATATTTTAGTTACATATAAATATACAAAAGAAAAATTAAATTTAAACAGGTTAGTTTTCACAAACAGGGAGAAGTAACTTAGAGTTCTAACTTAGATTGAGATCCCCTCAGTTTTACATAAGAGTCTTTGTTTAACTTCATAGAGATTTCTGAAAAGCACTATACATTTTTTTTTCTCTCTTGTATGCAGAAATTTTTAACTGCAATCCATGCACACTTCTCTATTGGACTGTGGAACTACGTCGTACCTAATTAACTAATTAATTAGTATTAAATATATAAATGAAAACCCCTGTTACAAACACCAACAAAAACGGAGAATAGCAAAATGTGGATGACTTCTGCTTTATTAATACATTTAAATAAGAAGCAAGTTGGTGAGCCAAACTGGTTAAGACAATTTGACTAAAACTAAATAACATTTAAGGTTATCGTAAGGTATACGATTAAAATGAAAGAAGTTCGTTTTTCCTCCCATTTTTTATAACTAACACTTCTAGTGCTTCCTGTTGGGAAGTCAACAATAGCACTAACCCGCTGCAAAGTAATTCTGAGCTAGAAGAAAACAGTTTGCTTTTTGCCCCTGTGGCTGAACTTCTCCCAGCCTATGCAGGTCACATGTTTTTTTTTGTAAAGCAGCTGCCCTGACTACTTGCTTTCAGTGGAGTTTATGTGTCCAGCTACAGGGAGCCTATGGAGCCTGCTCAAAACTGCTACCCCCAATTACAAAACTTGTGGGTGTGTGATGCTAATTGTGCATCTGCCTAGCAATAATGCCCCAGACACAACTTATTCCTCTCCTCACTTCGCTCTATATCTTCTACAGCGATATCTCCCTATTAGACACGTGGGTTACACTCCCAGTCTGACAGCTGAATCCCAAGGTTCCACTGGAGACAGAAGAATACCCAGCTTGGGTACGGAATATCGAAACAGGAACAGAGACCTCGTTCCTTAGCTCCTCATCCAGCACTGGGCCACTGAGCCCCGACTGCATTTTGCCGTTATTATTTATATAACAGGATCCACCAGTGACCCCAGCCAAGGTCAGACACTAAGGGCTGGTCTGCATGGGGAAACTGACCAGCAGAACTATATTGGTCTAACTAAACCACTACAGCTATCCCGGGATAACTCCCCAGAGGGACACTTTTTTGCAGTGTATGAGGGGCTTTGTCCAGTTTAGCTTATTTCACTTTGAAAATGGTGTAAACTAGCCTTGACCAATTCTCTCTGATTCCAGAATAAGAGTGTCCCCACAGGGAATTATTCCAGGATGACTGCAGTTGTTTAATTACACAAGTGTGGTTCTGCTGGTCCATCTCCTTGTACAGACAAGCCCTGCCTGGCCACTCTAAGGGGGGGATTTTCAAAAGCACCTAAGGGACTTAGGAGCACCAGGCAGTGGGCACAGAGCACAGTCATACACTGTGCTCCTAAGTCCCTTAGGGGGTTTTGAAATTCTCCCTCTAGACAACCAGAATTATTATCCCCCTTTCATACATGGGGAACTGAGGCCCAGAGAGATGAAGTGACAGGCCCAAGGACTCTGTAGCAGAGCTGGGACTTGAACCCCAATCTCCTGGAAGTGTCACCTTGGTGACTTAACCATGAGCTCAGCCTTAACCCCTAAATGTACAGTATCTCTGGAAGGAGGGATTATTTGTAGAGAAGGAAGGAGCTGGGCTGGGCTGTCTGGCTGGGGCAGTTCATGGCAGGGCTAAGATCTGTCAGAGCTCGGTGTGTCCCTGGCCTGTCTGGGAGTGAGCAGAGGTCTGCAGGCTGCAGGGCAGAGTGACTGACAGCGTCCCTGGCAAGGGAAGGGAGGAGGGACTGAAGGAGGCTGCAGCAGTTCCCGGGGCAAAGACAGTTACCGCAAAGACCTATTGTGCAGCACTGACCAATGGTGTCTCCCCAACACCCGCTCAGAGCTGTGCACTCGTATCTCCCTAGGCAACTCCCCTGCCTCCACTGCTCACAGCTGCTAAACGGGGTTCTCCCTCTCTCAGCCCCTCTCTCCCCCATGACGCTTCTGCTCCCCTCACGAGTCTCCTCCAGCCCTGCACGCTCAGGCAGGTCCCATTTCTCCAGCACGAAGGTGATGGCAGGCGCAGACACGAGGAGGAGCAGGACCAGCAAACAGCGGGTGGCCCAGACAGCAGGGGACATGACCGGCCCTGCAACATGGAAAGGGATGTGGTGATGGCCATCTGCAAAGCAGTGTGTGAGCATGTAGCGTGGTGGTTATCCCGCTCTGGCCCTGAAGGGCTTAAAATGGCCCTGGGGGAGGGCTGAGAGGGTAAAAGCTGGGCTGGTTGGGAAAACAGCCACAGCTGTAGCCAGTGTAATTAGGGCCCAGCTGTCCCTTATAAGAGGGCGGCGGGCCAGAAGGAGAACAGCCACTCTCTCTAGCTTCCAGGTGCCTGGGAAGCTGAGGAGGGTACCTAGGGTGGAGCAGTGCTGGGGAAGGCCTGAGGGAGCTCCAACCTAGCAAAGCCCCAGGCTGCAGGCTGAGTTAAGGCCCATGAAGGCGTACTAGGGCCGAAGAGGGTCAGCCCAGACCTAGGCAGAGGCAGCTGGTCCGACCCCCCCTTGCCAATGATGAGTGGCTATTACAGACTGCAGTCTGCCCCAGGGGAGCGGGGGCTAGATGATGACTGGCAGTAGCCACTGAGGCAAGGTGGGGATAGAGGGTTGGGGGAGTGAAGACCCAGACTGAGGGGGTACTGCCAGGGGGCAGAACCCTAATCTAAAAGGGCATCGGGGTCTGGGAGGGACATGGGGGCCAGCGGCAGGTGAGACACCAGGCTGCAGAAGGTGCTCCAGAGGCTGGAGAGCTAATTCCCTGGACAACCAGCAGGAGATGCTGCAGCGGTGAGTTGGCACCCCGCGACAGCGCACTAGACACAGAGTATCTACAGGGTAATGCGGACCCCATGTGAGCTCCTGCAGGCCTAAATCTAAGGGGAGGGGCCATGCTTCAGGGGGGCACATTCCCCCAATGGGAGGCCTAAGTGATGGACGCTGTTGGGGAGGTCCCTCCCTTTGCCCAGCACAGCCCTGGGGGTCGGAGGAGCAGGGAACAGCCCAGGTTTGCTCCACTGGGACTTGGTGCAAAGACCTCACAAGAGCCAGCGACAGACGCAGCAGCCCAGACCCTATCTCTTTGAGCAGGGGGTTGGACTAGATGGCCTCCTGAGGTCCCTTCCAACCCTGATATTCTATGATTCCCCTCTCCAGTGTGTCTGGCAGGTCACCACAGGGCCGACCCCGCCCTGGGCATAGGGCAGCAAGAGGCCTTGGCACCAGCTGTGTCCTCAGGAGATGGTAGAAGTCGGACATAAGTGATGCCGGGGGCTGTGCTGCCCCTCTGCCCTGGGGGAATTGCACCAGCAGAGCCCAGCCCAGCCAAGGTGACTGTACTGCAGGCCAAGATGTTACCTGCCCCAGGGTGAATTTGACCCAGACGTTGTGCCCTGAGGTCAGAGCTGGGGGCACAGAGCCGGGCTCTGATGATCAGGGTGTGACAGAGCAATAGCCTGTTACCTGTGCGGGTCGGCTCCTCCCCTCCTCCGCTGCTGCTCACATTGCCTGTGGGACAAGGGCAAAGAGAATCGCACCGTGTGGGAGAGACGCCTGCAGCCTCCACAGGGACGCACCTCCCAGAGACAGACAGAGAGGTTCTACCAGCCACTGGGGCCAGATCCCCAGTGGGTGTAAATCAGCATCACCCTGCTGGAGTTCATGGGCCAGATCCCTAGCTGGTGTAAATTGGCATCCCTTCACTCGTGTCCATAGGGCTTTGCCAGTTTACACCAGCCGAGGAGCTGGTCCCTGGACTCTCTCTCTTGCTCTGAGTTTCACACTGAGTTTCCCCACTGCAGACTCAGCGAGGACATCACTGTCCATTTATCAAACCATCATTTCATTGATCCCTGGCACCTGGCACTGAGGTTGAAGCTCCATGAGGGTGAAAATGGCCCAGTAAGCCCTGAGCCAGGATTTCCCTGCTCCCAATCAGATGCTCTTGTCTTTGGAGCACCCTGGGGGATCTGAATGTGCGGGAGACACCTGCAGGCTTCAGACCACCCGGGACTCGTCTGGTGGGCAGAGCAGGTTGTGTGATGAGGCTGTGTGCACGGGCGACATTCCCCAGCCGTCCCTGTGCCTGGGGCAGCACCAGGCCTAGGCCCTGCTCACGCCCAGGGCTGAGGGTTCAGGGGAGTTAAGTGCTGCCTGGCCCTGAGGCTGGCTCCTCTGCACAGGCCGGGTTTCACTGCAGAGAGCTGGGTCTCCCCCTGGTGTAAGTGCTGCAGGCAGTTACCCCAAGGATGTGTTTGGCCCAAAGTCTCTATGCAGTGAGGGGAGAGCTGGGGGGACAGAGCCAGGCTCGGATCCCTGGGGTCTGATCCAAGAGCGTCTCTGTGAGCTGTGGGGTCTGACTCCTCTCCACTGCTGCTCACCTGGCCTGTGCACTGGGGACAAGGAGAATCTGGGCCTGTCAGTGCCTCCAGGTGACACTCAGTGTGTGAGGAAACGCTGCTGTGATGGCTGAGCCCAGCTCCCTACACCAGTCAAATGGAACTTGACCGTTCTCTGAATGGAAAACCCCCAAGGGTGTTAACCAATGGGCTGGCTCAATTAGACTGCCAAGTGTGACATGCTTCACGGGATTTTGCAGCCTTGTCAATTTGCATAGAAGTTGTGTGTCTGAGTGTTGGTGTCACTAGGCATAACCCTAGGTAACTCGGGAGGGTGGAAGACCACGAGTGTCAATGAAGCCTTCCTGCACTAGGCCTAAGTGAGCCAAAGTTCTTCCATGTTTAAACTCTAATCGACCTCAAAAGCCAGAGGCAGAAATTGGAATGTGTAACAACCAGTTATTAGTTACAACCCCACTCATACCGGTACCAAGCGGTAATAATGAGGCCTGTATGTTTCTAGCTGGAGAGGAGATAATAAATCAAGGGGAAACAGGACCAGATAACGGTTTAGAGAAGTGTTGCTAATGAGCTATACTCATAGCCGCCAAGATGATTTACTGCATCCTCGCTAGTTATTCCCCATTTTGTAATTGTACATTTGATTTTTCCTTCCTGAGTGAAGTACTTTGCACTTGTCTTTCTTGAATTTCATCTTGTTTGACTTCAGACCAATTCTCCAATTTGTTAAGGTCATTTTGAATTCTAATCCTGTCTCCAAAGTGCTTGCAACCCCTCCCAGCTTCTTGTCCTCTGCAATTTTTATATGTAAACAAGGGCTGAATGAGCTCTCCCCTGACTTCTAGTGTTGAGCTGGGGAAGAGGACTTCAGGAGCCAACCTTGTCTGCATGGGAGAACCCACCCTGCCTAGGTGCTCATGTTATACCCCATGGGCCCCCTTTTTTTAGTGAGTTCCTGGTGAGTGCAAATCAGCAGTGTATGTGGCTAACACTGTTGCAAGCATCACAAAGCAGGCTGGGAAGGGATAAAGGTGCAAGTAAGAAGTAAACTTTTTTTTTGTAGGTTAGAAGAGGCCAGAAAGGGGTCGGGGGAAGAGCAAAAAATAAGTTAACTTAACCCTAAAGCTAGCTCAGTGCAAAAATAAAATGCTGGCCCCAGACCAAGGATACTGTTCACAGCCAAAACTTGGCTGACAGCCAAAAAAGACAGGGGCTTAAAGGTGCCGAAGCAGCTGTAAAAAACAAAACAAAACAAAAAAAACCCCGCAGAAATCTGCAAGGCAGCAAGGCCAACAAAATAAAATAAAATAATAATAATAATAATAAAAGGCTAAAACCACAGAAATTGAAAACACCAGCAAGACGGCAAAAGGGGGAGCCAAGCCTTGCGTTCCTGGAGCCAAAGTGTTTTTAAAAAGCTTAAAATATCATGGAAAGCCAGTTTGGATTGGCGCAGAGGGCACCAGGAGCAGAGGTCCCTGAACGGATCTCCCCCCCTCCCCCGAAAAACCAGGACTTTTAATCCTCCTAAAAGCTGAAGCAATTTGGAGATCAACAGCAGACCCGTATGGCCTGGGCTCAGGACAGCACTCTCGTCCATCCTCCCCCCCGCCCCCTTCTTCTGACATTACACCCAGGCCTGGCCAGTCTCGGGTAGTGTGTGTGTAAGTATAAAAGTGGGTTAGGGCTTGGGGCACTAATGCTTTCTTCCTTCCCCTGAGTGACATGGGAGCATTCCCAGCACTCTCTGCTGTTATTTCATTATTTTATCAATAAAGCTTTAAAACGTAGACGTTTGGTCTGTTCCGTCATCTCCACCCCAAAAAATCCTGTGGCCTCAGCCTAATCACCTGATGCCTCAGGCAAATTGGTAAGAAAAATCTGTCCCAGTTTTGGTGGATAATTGCGGAGGGGGGGAGCCCTGCAGAGAGCATCAATTGTTCTGCCTTTGGTCTTTCATGTTTGCTCTGCCTGGCACTGTTGGTCTTTCATGTTGAGGATTTTATGATTAAAGGTGTGCCCACTCTCAGCCATAGTATGCCTAAGAACTTGAGAGGGCTTTAGCATTCCTCTCTCCGCCCCAGTCGCTGGGAGGAGGGTGCAAGTGGGTACACCCCCGGCTGTAGAATTCCTGGCTGATAGAAGGGAGGAGAATTTAGAGATTCTTGCTCCAAGGAAATAATCCTCAGCTCATATGCCCTCAGCCGCAGTGTGCCTAAGTATAAGAGGAGAACGTAAGGTGTCTCGCTCTGCCTGGAAAGGGTTTTGGTGTATGGATCCTCAGTGATTTTGGACCAAGCAATGCAGAGGGAGACTTAATGTCTCTCTCTCCGGCCGGGGGGGGGAGGAGAGGGAGGAGGGTGAACATTGTAAGCCCCGGTGCCAAGGTGAGCAACGTGAAATCTCAAGTGATTGAAAGATCTTAAGAGTTTTACTAACGGATTGTAACAACATGTTCAGGAAACAGAAGGGTACAGCTGCGGACTCGGGAGTCCCGCAGTTGTGGGTGATGGCATCAATGATGGGTTCAAGGCCGGATGTACAGGCATTAGGGAGCGTGGACACAGTAGTCTGGCTGCCTGGTCAGCTGGCATCATGGAAGGCAGGTAAACCTGATGCCCGAGCCACGGGAGAGGCAGCAAAGAGGGACAGGACCCTTCTGCCTCTTTCAAAGGGATGTAAGGACCTCTCCTGGCTGGAAAGGGCTCTTGCCAAGGTAGGATACAATCACTAGGGGTCTGTAACAGAGCTTCAAAAACATGTGCATGGATTTGTTGGACCTATATACCAAGTATAAAAAAGCAAAAGGGTAAAAACCTAGGGGCAGCTGTGGAATTAATTTGAACTGCAGCGGCCATGTGGTATCAAATGTTATTGGGACAAAAAGAGGAGTTGGGGAGAAGGGAAGAGGTGTGTACCCTACACCTAGTGGAAATTGAGCAACTAAAAGCGCAAATTACTAACCAGGCAACAACCCAGGCCTATGCCCAGGACGAGTTGCAAGCCCTAAAACAGGACTTCCAGGTGGAGAAGGCAAAGCGCACCCACCTGGAAGCGCTGGCTAAGCAAGTACTAGTCCTTCAGGGACTCGTCAAAGATTTGACTATCCGTTCCCATAATACACCACAATGACAGTGTGCTCATCATAAAAAAAAAAAAAGAAATTAAAACATCAGTTGGCCATGTGTTCGGTCCTTCTGGGCCAGCTTCCATGAACCGTCGCTTAGTTACGGGAGCTGACGGAAGGGATAAACAATTGGTGGAGGAATAAGTTAGGGCTCTGGGCTGAGGATGAACCCGCTAACTGGAAAAAATTAAGGGGTAAAATCATGCAAATTGCTAAGCATTTTGGGGAAACCAGTTAAACGGGTAAAAGTGGCTGCCCTCCAGGACAGCCCAAAACTAGGAGGCACCCTCACATACACCAACCGGGTACCAGCAGAAGGTGGAAAAAAGCCAATTAAGGGCTGGTCAAACCGGTGCCCCGAAAAAGGCCAGTTGTTACCGGACACTAAAAAAAAATGTGGAAAGGACCAAGATGGAGGTTCAAAAGCAAACTTGGCGTAACCTCCGGGCTTTGGGGGAGGATATGCAGCGGTGGGATAAAAAGCCCACTGTCCTGTTGGTGGAACAGCTATTAGCCCTCTCGGCCTGAGGGGGGGAATGAACCGTCAGCATTTGCAAAACCCAGGCTCACATGACGGGCAAGTGTCCGCTCCCATCTGCATCTGTGACAGCTGCCACCCCATCTGCCCTTCCGATGGAAGACCCCCACCAGTACCGTACTCAGTCTTCATGGACTGGGGACCTGGGGAAGGGCTTGGCCTAGGGTGGCCCCATTGTCGGCCATGGGTCCCGCTGGCAGTATCGGAGTAAAGTAACCTGGGACTCTAACCACCACCCCAAAATCGCTATCATAGTTGCGCAGCACCCATGCTTGGCCCTATTGGACACCGGGGTGGGTATAAATGTGTTAAATTTCAACCCCATTGAGGGCAACCCAGGGATCCCCACCCAGGTCTCAGCATTTAATTCGGGGCCGCAGCAGCGACCGACCTGGGATCGGGTCCCAATAACTATTGTAGGGGCTGTTTTTTATGCCTCATTTACCATTGACCCCTCCTCTATGAAAAGAGTAATTCTGAAAATGCCATGGATGTTGGAAAAGGGGATGTGGTTCAATCCGTATGACCAAGTGGGCAAGCTATGGCAGAAAAAGTGCATGCCTCTGCCTCAAAACGAGGGGGGAAGGTTTGCCACTGCTGCCGTGGCAGCATTAACGGCAGAGGGGGAGGCATATTAAAAACAGGCAGTACCAGGGGTTTGGCAAACATATCCCTCCAAGTATGGTAGGCATAAAACAGTTCTGGTGAAGGTGATGGGGTCAATTTAAAAAAAACAAGGGATACTCCAAGCCACCCATAGTCCCTTTAACAGTCCGGTCTTTCCGGTATTAAAGGCGGGAGGGTAGGCTTGGCGCCTCACCATAAATTACCAAAAAATAAACCAAAACACCCCTATGATAGCACCAGTGGTCGCCTCAATGCCCAAGGTCTTACTCCATGTGCATCCACAAAACAAATGGTTCTTCTTTGCTTGCTCATATCGATTCCAATTAGGTGTGCGCGCGTTGTGTGCTCAATTGTCGGAAGATTTTTACGCTAGCAACACTCGGTGGATTGGCTGAGGAGCCCCCTGGAGTGGTGCCCTTATGGCACTGGATATATGCCCCTGCCGACCCAGAGCCCCCCTCAGTTCCTTCTTACCACCCGTGACGGTCGTTGGAACTGTAGAGCACGGCATAGCTGATCTCCTCTTCCCTAGCTCTTTACTCATTATTTCTCTAGTTAGTTTTGTAGTATAGTTGTTAGTAGTTTCCAGTTATAGTTAATAGTAAATTGTGTAGATAGTGTATATAGTTGTTGGAGGAAAGGGGGTTTTTCTCCCCTCCCTCCTTCCCGGTACCCGAGCTCAAAACATGAACCTCCAGGTGGAGGAGGTGGTGGAGGTCGAGGATCTGGTGCTGGACATCTTGTCTGCCGATGCCCCCACACGCATAGCCTTGCCATTCATCCGGACCATCCAGCCTAATGCTAATACGATCTGGCAATCGCCGGCGTCTATCCCTCCCACTGCCAAAGGGGTTGAGAGGAAATACTTAGTTCCCTCCAAAGACTATGAATACTTGTACATTCACCCCCAACCATGCTCCCTGGTTGTACAGTCAGTCAATGAAAGGGAAAGGCACGGTCAACAAGCATCTGCCCCTAAATCCAAGGACACTAGGCGCCTAGATTTATTCGGCCGCAAGGTATACTCGACTGGCAGTTTACAACTTCGGGTGGCGAACCAGCAGGCTCTCTTGAGCCATTATAATTACAACACCTGGAACTCCATGGGGAAGTTCAAGGAACTGGTTCCTCAGGAATCCAGGGAGGAGTTCGGGGCCTTGCTAGAGGAGGGTAAGAAAGTAGCCAGGACCTCCTTGCAGGCTTCGATAGATGCAGCAGACTCGGCGGCAAGGACTCTAGCCTCCGGCGTAGCTATGCGCCGCATCTCGCGGCTGCAGGTTTCCGGTCTTCCGCTGGAGCTGCAGCAAACAATTCAGGACCTGCCCTTCGATGGCCAGGGGTTATTCTTGGACAAGACTGACTCTAGACTTCAGCGTCTAAAGGATAACCTGGCCATCATGCGCTCACTGGGCATGCATAACCCGGTGACGCAGCGTAGGCCCTTCCGGCCCCAACTGCAACGCACCTACCTTAACTCTCGGCCCAGACAGGACTTCTCCAGAAGACGTGGCCGGGGTGGTAGGAGGAGGTCTGGCCCTCAGAAGGAACAGAATCAGGACCCCCCCCCAAACCATCGGTGGGGCCCAAGCAAAACTTTTGAAGGTGCGCCCGAGGGCAGAGCACCAGTCTCCTCACAAGATCCTTTCCCACCTTTCTCCAACCACCTCTCCTATTTCCTTCCTGTGTGGTCCCGCATAACAACAGACCGCTGGGTCCTACGCACAGTGGAAAGTGGATACCGTCTGCAATTTGTTTCATTCCCCCCTTCCCACCCTCCCTCCCCGTCCATCTTCAGGGACCCTTCTCATGAGCAACTCCTTCTGCAGGAGGTACAGTCGCTCCTGGCTATCGGAGCGATAGAAGAGGTTCCAAGAGAACTGCGGGGCAGGGGTTTTACTCCCGTTACTTCCTAATCCCCAAGGCAAAGCGGGGGCTACAGCCCATTCTGGACCTGCACGGACTCAACAAATTCATGGTAAAGTTGAAGTTCCACATGGTTTCCCTAGGGACCATTATTCCTTCCCTGGATCCTGGAGACTGGTATGCCTCCCTCAACATGAAGGACGCGTACTTCCACATAGTGATTTACCCACCGCACAGGCGTTTCCTCCGCTTTGTGGTCAACCAACAGCACTTCCAATTTACTGTACTTCCCTTCAGCCTGTCCATGGCACCAAGGGTCTTTACAAAGTGTGTGGCTATCGTAGCTGCCTCACTCTGTTGTCATCGGATCCAAGTGTTTCCATACCTTGACGATTGGCTCATTCGGGGTCGCTCCGAGCTCCAGGTGCAATCTCATGTTCGGTTCACCATGAGCCTGTTCAGACAGCTGGGCCTGCTGCTCAATGCCAAAAAGTCCACTTTGGAGCCGACCCAAAGAATAGACTTCATCGGAGCAGTCCTAGATTCAAATCTCGCCCATGCGTGCCTTCCACATGCCTGCATCCAGGCCATGGCAGCCATTATCCTCAGCCTCCAGAACTTCCTGACCTCCACAGCTGACACGTGTCTCAGTCTTCTGGGGCACATGGCATCATGCACTTTCATGACCAGATATGCCCGACTACGCCTCCATCCACTCCAGGCCTGGCTCCAGTCTACCATCCAGGCTGGCAGGATTTGGACACAGTGCTTATGGTACTGACAGAGGTCTTGTCCTCCCTGGCTTGGTTGCTGAACCCCAACTTCATATGTGGGGGGATACCATTCCATGCACCACAGACCTCCCTCGTTCTGACCTTGGATGTGTCATCTCTGGGCTGGGGCACTCACCTCACGAACCTTCGTACACAAGACCTTTGGTCCTCTCTCGAGAGAACCCTACACATCAACGTGTGGGAACTGAGAGCAGTTCGCCTGGCATGTCAGGTTTTCCGTGAGCACCTTCAGGGCCATTGTGTCGCAGTCCTCATAGACAACACAACAGCCATGTTTTACATTAACAAGCAAGGGGAAGCGCGATCGTCCCCCCTCTGTTGGGAGGCCATCAAACTGTGGGAATTCTGCATAGCCCACTCGATCCACCTGGTGGCGTCATTTCTCCCAGGAGTCCAGAACACCTTGGCAGATCACCTCAGCAGATCCTTCCTGGCTCACGAGTGGTCGATTCACCCGGACGTTATCTGTTCTGTTTTCCGGAGGTGGGGATTTCCCCATGTCGACCTCTTTGCCTCTCGTGAGAATCGGAAGTGCCAGGTGTTCTGCTCTCTCCAGGGGCGCTCCCTGGGCTCCCTGTCGGACTCCTTCCTGATACCGTGGAAGGACCATCTGTTTTACACCTTTCCTCCATTCCCATTAGTCCACAAGGTCCTTCTCAAATTGTGAAGGGACAAGGCCCGCTTAATACTAATTGCCCCAGCGTGGCCCAGGCAGCATTGTTACACCACACTCCTTGACCTGTTGGTGACCACGCCAATTCCTCTCCCGCTGTGGCTGGACCTGATCACCCAGGAGCACGGCCGACTGTGTCATCCGGACCTTCAATCCCTCCATCTCACAGCATGGATGCTGCATGGCTAACTCAATCTGAACTGTGTTGCTCCCGCTCGGTGCAGCACGTTCTCTTGGGTAGCAGAAAGCCCTCTACTAAGTCCACATATCTGGCCAAATGGAAGCGCTTCTCCTGCTGGTGTGCTCTGAGCAATATTGCCCCTCTGGAGGCACCAGTACCTACCATCTTAGACTATCTCTTGTCCTTGAAACAGCAGGGCCTAGCAGTTTCATCCATCAGAGTACACCTAGCAGTGATTTCGGCCTTCCACCCGGGCGAAAATGGGTGCTCGGTCTTCTCCAATCCCATGGTCAGCAGTTTCCTCAAAGGATTGGAAAGTCTGTACCCACTAATTCGGCATCGGGCCCCTACGTGGGACCTCAACCTGGTCCTATCCAGACTCATGGGTGCCCCGTTTGAGCCAATGGCCACTTGTTTGCTCCTGTACCTTTCCTGGAAAACAGCTTTCCTCGTCGCTATCACCTCGGTGAGACGCATGTTAGAGCTTCGGGCCCTCATGTCGGACCCACCGTATACTGTGCTTCATAAGGACAAGGTACAACTGCAACCACACCCCACCTTCCTTCCTAAAGTGATGTCTGCCTTCCATGTCAACCAAGACATCTTCCTTCCGGGCTTCTATCCGAAGCCGCACGCTTCTCGATGGGAACAACAGCTGCACTCCCTAGACATTCGCAGGGCCCTCGCCTTTTACATCAAGTGAACAAAACCTTTCAGAAAGACGACCCAGCTGTTTGTGGCGGTGGCAGACCGGATGAAGGGTCTCCCAGTCTCCACAAAGCATATCTCGTTGTGGATTACATCATGTATCCGAGCAAGTTATGACTTGGCTGGGGTCCCAACTACGCATCTTACTGCCCACTCAACTCGGGCTCAGGCTTCGTCCTCCGCCTTCCTGGCTCATGTGCCCATACAGGAGATCTGTAGGGCAGCAACTTGGTCATCATTACATACCTTTGCTTCCCATTATGCGATAGTGCAGCAGTCCAGGGGTGATGCTGCATTTGGTTCAGCAGTTCTTCACTCCGCGACATCTCTCTCCGACTGCACTGCTTGGGAGTAAGGCTTGGGAGTCACCTAATTGGAATCAATATGAGCAAGCACCCGAAGAAGAAAAGACGGTTACTCACCTTTGTAACTGTTGTTCTTCTAGATGTGTTGCTCATATCCATTCCAAACCCGCCCTCCTTCCCCTCTGTCGGAGTAGCCAGCAAGAAGGAACTGAGGGGGCGCTGGGTTGGCAGGGGCATATATCCGGAGCCATAAGGATGCTACTCCAGGGGGTGCCTCAGCCGACCCACCGAGTGTTGCTAGGGTAAAAATCTTCTGATGATTGTGCATGCGGCGCGCACACACCTAATTGGAATGGATATGAGCAACACATCTCAAAGAACAATAGTTACAAAGGTGAGTAACCGTCTTTTTTGGTTATTAATCTAGCCAACCGCTTCTTTGCTCTGCCCCTTACCCCTGCCTCTCAGGACTGCTTTGCCTTCAGTTTAAAAAAAAAAAACAGTTCACTTTCACGCGTGTCCCCATGGGCTTCCATAACACTCCCTCCATTGCCCACCAACATGTGGTGGCTATGCTGGACAAATTGCCCTCGGAGGTCCGTCGCCACGTCATTTCATACGTGAATAATTTGTTAGTGCATAAAAAAACGGAACCTCTGGTACAAAACCTTACTGACACAGTTCTAAAGAAGATTGCAAAGACTGGATTCAAGGTATTGTTAAAAAAGGCGCAATTGTTCCAGCAATCAGTCATCTATTTGGGCATCACCCTGGAAGAAAAGGGCAAACTAGTGAATGTGGCAAAGGTCCGCACATTATGTAAAATAAAAAAACCCACCAACTTAAAAGAACTGCACACTATTTTGGGGGGCTTTAACTTTATTCAAAACCATATTCCCAATTTTGCCACTCTCACTCACCCCTTGTGGGCACTACTAAAAAAAATAAAATAAAGCTCCCCCACACAAAAAAAGTCTCGCCTTTTCAGACAATGCCAAGCCTTTCTACCTTTGACTGTCATGTGGTCAGAAGGCACTAGGTGCTGTCCTCAGGGCCGGCTCTAGGTTTTTTGCCGCCCCAAGCAAAAAAAATGTTGGCTGCCCCCCATCCCAGCCCTCGGCTCCTCGCCACACCCCCCTGCTTCCCCAACCCTGGGCTCTCCCCCACCACCCGCACCCCCCGCCCTGGGCTCTCCCCCCCAACCCGCACCCCCCTGCTGCCCCAGCCCTGGGCTCTCCCCCACACACACACCCTGCTGCCCCAGCTCTGAACTCCCTCCTACCTCCCCACCATTGCCCCCCACACACCCCCCCTCCCCCCCCCACCCGTGGCCCCCCCCCCCCCCCCGCCCTGCACCCTCCTTCCGCCGCAGCCCTGGGTCACTGGTAACTCGCTCCCAGGGCGGGTCATTCAGCAGGAATTTTGGATGTGCACAGAACACAGACAGGATTGGTTCCCATATGGTTACAGAACTGCAGTAAAGTGGAACAATTTTCAGCTTGTGTGATTGGAGGATATCTGGATGCATATTATAAGACTGTCCTACATAAATGAGGAAAAGTTGAGGTGCCTTTATTATTCTTTTGTTCCACTCTTTCTTTCTATGGGGAATTTGCCAATGCAATATCACTGTCTTCCTTTTAAACAAACAAACAAACAAACAAACAAACAAAAGGCAATGGCTGTTGAAAATAGCAATTCCAGTCCTAATAACCCCTGGGAAGCATTTCTTGCTCAATTTTATCCTATTTTTTCTACAGCAAGTTACAGTGGATCAGTATATTTGATTTGGGAGAAATGAAGTAACAGCTGACCAAACTGAGCTTGAGCACTCCTGAATTTTGAGGTGTTCAAATCTGGAAGGCAGGTGTTGGGGGGGGGGGG